>NC_050579.1:201194875-201496254 GCF_011100635.1 Trichosurus vulpecula
GATTCTCTATACCAATCTGCAAAAAGTGATAGCTTTATTTCTTCTTTGTCTATTTTATTTCCTTTAATTACTTTTTTTCTCTTATTGCTAAAGCTAACATTTCTACTACAATATTGAATAACAGTGGTGATAATGGACATCCTTGTTTCACCCTTGATCTTATTGGATATGCTTCTAGTTTATCCTCATTACATATAACGCTTGCTGATAATTTTAGATAGATGTTACTTATCATTTTAAGGAAGAATTTATTTATTCCAATGCTCTCTAGGGTTTTTAATAGGATGGGTTCTATTGAGATAATCATATGATTTCTGTTAGTTTTGTTGTAGATATGGTCAATTATGTTGATAGTTTTCCTAATATTGAACCAGCCCTACATTCCTGGTATAAATCCTACCTAGTCATAGTATGTTTTCCTCATGATATACTCACAGTATGTTGCTATAATCTCTTTGTTAATATTTTATTCAAAAATTTTGTATCTATATTCATTAGGGAAATTGGTCTATATATTTCTTTCTCTATTTTGGCTCTTCTCAGTTTAGGTATCAGCACTATATTTGTATCGTAAAAAGAATTTGGTAGGACTCCTCCTATTTTCCCAAATAGTTTATATAGTTTTGGAATTAATTGTTCTTTAAATGTTTGATAGAATTCACTTGTAAATCCATCTGGCCCTGGAGATTTTTTTCCTTAGGGAGTTCACTGATGGCTTGCTCAATTTCTTTACTGAAATGGGGTTTTTTAAGAATTCTGTTTCCTCTTCTGCTAATTTATATTTTTGTAAATATTCATCCATTTCACTAAATTGTCAAATTTATTGGCATACAGTTGGGCAAAATAGCTCCTAATTATTGTTTTAATTTCTTCTTCATTGGTGGTGAATTCACCTTTTTCATTTTTGATACTGGTAATTTGGTTTTCTTCTTTCTTTTTTTAAATCAGATGAACCAAAGTAAACCTTTTTATTTATTTATTTTTTATTTATTTATATTATTTATTTACTCTATAAATGATTTTTTCATAAAACCAGTTCTTAGTTTTATTTATTAGTTCAACAGTTTTCTTAATTTCAATTTTATTTATCTCTCCTTTGGTTTTCAGTATTTCTAATTTGGTATTTAATTAGAGAGTTTTAATATGTTCTTTTTCTAGCTTTTTTAGTTGCATGCCCAATTCATTGATCTCCTCTTTCTCTACTTTATCCATGTTGAGCATTCAGAGAAATAAAATTTCCCTAAGAACTGCTTTGGCTGCATCCCATAAGTTTGGTATGTTGTCTCATTACTATCATTCTCTCGGATGAAGTCATGGATTGTTTCTATGATTTGCTGTTTGACCTATTCATTCCTTAGGATTAGATTATTTAGTTTCCAATTAATTTTTAGTCTATCTTTCCATGGCCCTTTTATTACATGTAATTTTATTGCATTGTAATCTGAAAATGACACATTTAACATTTCTGCCTTTTTGCACTGGATTGTGAGGTTTTTATGCCCTAGAACATGGTCAATTTTTGTGTAGGTGCCATGTACCACAGAGAAAAAGGTATATTCCTTTCTATTTCCATTCAATTTTCTCCAGAGGCCTACCATACCTAACTTTTCTAAGATTCTATTCACCTCCTTAATTTCTTTCTTGTTTATTTTTTGGTTAGATTTATCTAATTCTGAGAGGGGGAGGTTGAGGTCTCCCCACCACCACCACCACTAACATAGTTTTGCTGTCTATTTCTTCCTGTAACTCACTTAACTTCTCCTCTAGGAATATGGACGCTATAATATATAATATATAAACATATATGCACTTGGTGCATATATGTTTAGTATTGATATTACTTCATTGTCAATGGCACCTTTTAGCAGGATGTAGTTTCCTTCTTTATTCCTTTTAATTAGATCTATTTTTGCTTTTGCTTTATCTGGGATCAGGACTGCTACCCCTGCTTTTTTTTCCTTCAACTGAACGTAATATATTCTCCTCCAGCTTTTTACCTTTACTCTGTAACATACTATAAGATTATGGTTTCTCTTTGACCTGGTAAATAAGAGTGACTTACTGCTTACTCCACCTCTTGGCTCCCAGAAGTCCTGTCAGCACAATTCTTAATTGGTCCATTACCCTTTGTCTTGCTGCAACATTAATTCTTGCCATTTCTACCTTCATAACATCCCTTGTATCCATCACTTCTCTCTACCTATGTTGCCACCACCCTACTTCAGGCCTTCATCACCTCCTGAATGGCCTTCCTGCTTCAAGTGTCCTCTAACTCTGATCAATCCTTCACCAGCTCCCAAAGTGATTTTCCTAAACTGCACATTTGACCATGTTACTCCCCTAAATCAATATGCTCCAATGGCTCTCTATTGTTCTTAAGTACAAATATAACTACTCTGTTTAGCTTATAAAGTCCTTCACAGCCTGGCCTCCAATATACCTCTCTGATGTTCTTATTCATTACCACTCTTCCTACATTCTTTGATCCAACTAGACCAAGTAAACAAACACACACACGTACACAGATGTTATTCTTGATGAGCCCATTACAAGGCAGCAGTTATTATTTCACAGGCATTATTCTACAGCATGACATGTTTATGATAAAACAATTCAAGGGGAAGCTAGGTGGCACAGTGAGTAGAGCACCAGCTCTGGAGTCAGGAGGAGCTGAGTTCAAATCCGGCCTCAGACACTTGACACACTTACTGGCTGTGTGACCTTGGGCAAGTCACTTAACCTCAATTGTCCTGCCTTCCCCCCTCAAAAAAAATTAAAAACAATTCAAGACATATGCTCACTAAAGATGTTCATCCCTACCATGGAGGAAATCCAACACAGAATACAAGTGGAAGAGAGTCAGAGTCGATAAACATTTATTAAACATATATTATGTGCTAAGCAGTGGAGATAAAAAGAAAGGCATAAAACAATCCCAGCCCTCAAGGAGCTCACAATCTAAGGGAGGAAGCTAATACAAAAAAAAAAGAAAAAAGCTGAAGGGAGAAGAAGAAGTACCTGGTTTGATGGCATGATGAATTTCACCAGGGGTGGGAAATGATTGGAGCAGGTTTGAGTCAGAGTCAATTTCATCTTGTAGAATGAGTTCCTGGAGATCATTAACTCCAGATGGTGAAAAATGATGAGAATTGCCTGCTTAAATGATAAAGGATTTGAGAGGAGCTCACCAAATACCCAAACTCTATCCACTCCAATCAGAGGGAGTGAAGGTTCCCAGGATCAGGGGGTGCTGAAGAGGTATGAGTTTCAGAGTAGATTTTAGAGGGAACCACTCAAAAAAGTATGGCTTAGCCATCCATAAAAGAAAAGCCAAATGGATCAAGAATTCTTACTATTGAGATATGACATGCAATTAGATGGACAACCTAAAAAGCATGCCCACAGCATAGATACTTTGAGTGGACCCTGTATTTAGTTAAACAGAAGGACAAGAGTGACAAGACTATCTTTAAGAAACTGAAAAGCTCTTTTATTGACTGAAAACTTCTTCCCAAAACAAAGCTCCACTGCTCTATTTGCTGCACCACCTAACCACCAAAGCCTCCAGAGAATTAAAAGTGAGTATCATTCAAAGGGCAATGGAGAGGCATAAGTGGGTTTAAGTAGAATTCATCACATAACAAATGAGAACTACAAAAATTAGAATAAAGGATGTCTTCAGAGAAAGTGTGATTGAAAATAATGGGTAGTCACATGGCAAGAGTGAGGCATTCCAAACTTTGCTATGATATTCTCAAAAAATCAAGAGAAAGTAAGAAAAGCCTCCAGCATGTTAGATGGATCCCTCCCCCCGCCCACCATACTGAACTTAAAGGATAATCCACACATAAATGAAATCACAAATATATTTAAATATGGTTTGGACTAAATGACATCTGTCCTTTCCAACTCTGAGATTCTCTGAAATAAAATTTCCTAGTAACACAGAAGATTTACAGGATAGTTCCTTTTGAAATAAAAATTTGACTGGTTTTAGCACTGATATTCATTTCATCATATGCTTATGCCTGGAAAAACCTGTACAATTTCAAAAACTCTTTCAAGACACCTTTTGGACAAACAAAACTAATACAATGGTGTGCTATCAGAGGGTCGGTGAAGAATTTAACAGTTTTAGACAGATGCCAGTTTTGTGGTCTACACTCACATCTTTTCCTATTTCAGTGACCAAACCAAATCATAATATTATTTAAAACCCCAAAGACAAATATATTAAATATACAAGACGTCCTGTCTTTCTCATCTGCAAAGTGAGATCTGTTAAACAGGAAATGCAGAGAAACTTATCTTTTTTCCAAGAAATATCTATATTTTGTCCCATAGCCAGTAAGATCATAGTGTTTGAAAGGATAACACAAGATACCCACAAACCAAAACACAGCTGGTTGATCTAATTTTAGAACAAATAACAAGGGAAGAAACCTCTCTGGAATAACCCAATCCACATTTCAAAGGAAATTCAAATAACCTAACATAAAAAGAACAGCAGCCTTAGGATGAATACCCCTCAGGACAGAACTTTCTGTGCCTATGAGTAGCTCAAAACAAATAAATGTTATATTTTGAAAAAAGGCTCAAAGGTTTGGAAATTCTGAATTTTTTAAAGAATAGTTTACAAAACATGCTGAAAGTGAGCAGAAAATGTATTTTTAAATTATAACTTTTGAGATGATTTTTAAAATGTTATGAAGGTTACTTTTCTCCATATTCTATTAAAATCGAAGTCTAAATGTACAGTGACTCACTAAGAAGTGTTATTTTAAAATTTCCATTTAGTTCTTATACTAAAACCGTGGTCCATCTCCAGTCTTTTTACTTCCTATTCACTATCAAAATCAAAAACAAAAAACCAGATGATAAGTTTAAATGTACATAAAAAAGATGTTCATATTCTTAAGTTCTCACTGATCCACATTCATTCATTAGTCTTTCTGTCCAAGCAGATTCTTCCAGCAACCCCAAGAGACCCAAACCTGCCCTAGCAGCCTTTTACTCAACCGAAGTGTTTGTATCTCTCTTTCCCTGGGGCCCTTTTGAGGGCAGAATGGAGGCTGGCACAGATGGAGGAAGGGGGCAGGGTAGACAGTGGACAGAAAAACAAGATACAACACTTTCCCACACTGAACAGGTCTCAGCCTGGACACTGTATAAAGTCTTTCTCCCCTCCTCATTGTTTATACTATCCTCAGGAATGTATTTATTCCTGACAGTGAGAATATGCATGTGTCGTAGTTAGTGCCTAAAATTTAGTTTATATTAAGATAAACTACAAAATAGAAAGTCAGGAAATGAAGAAGAGAATAACAAATTGCATAACTATTCATAAGATCACAAGACTTAGAACTGAAATATAACTTAAGAGATGATGTTATTTTATGGACACAGGCTCGGATAGGTTAAGTGACTTGCTACAAACTACACAGTAACTGGGATTCAAGCTTAAGTACTATGACTCTGCATCCATACTTTTTCTACTACCCCATGTCTGAAATACTGAAATCTGAAATACTAAAAATTAACTCAGTTTTTAAGTAGTAATTAAATATTGCAATCAACTATTTTACTTGTAAATAAACTGATGCCACTTAAAGTACAAGGTCTGATGTTGTACTACTGTTCCATGATGAATGTATTATCTCATAACTTCAAGTAAACATAACATTATATCATAGATAAGCCACAAAACCAGTCACAATCTTAAGCCCTATTTTACAGTAGGCTTTTAATTCTCCTGGAATATGTTATTACTGGTTTGCTTTCCCCGTGGAACACTCAACTCTGCAAGAACATGTCCATTCTAGAAAACATCAATCAATAAACATTTTTAAATGCCCACTACATTCCAGGCACTGGACTAAGAATTGGAGATACCAAAAGAGGGAAAAGATAATCTCTGCCCTCAAGGAGCTTACAACCTAATGGGAGAAACAACATGCAAACAAATAAATACAAAACAATCTACACAGAGCATAAATAGGAAATAATTAACAGAGGGAAAACACTAGAATTAAGAGAGAGGACTTGGGAAAGCTTCCAGCAGAAACTGGAATTTTAGTGGGGACTTAAAGGAAACCAGGGAGTCAGTAGTCAGAGCAGAGGGAGAGTGTTCCAGGCATGGGGACACCCAGAAAAATGCCTGAAACCAAGAGATGTAGTATCTTGTTCATGGAAGAGCCAGAAAAGCCACTGTGACTGGATCGAAGAATCCAGGAAAAAGGTGTAAGACTAGAAATGTAGGAGGGGGCTAGGTTATAAAGGGCTCTAAATGCCAAACAGAACATTTTATATTTGCTCCTGGAAGCAATAGGGAGCCAATGGAGTTTACTGCATAGAAAAGTGGCATGATCAGACCCTGCATTTTAGGAAAATCTCTTTAGAAGCTGAATGGGGGATGGATTGGAGAGACTTGAGGCAGGCAGATCCACCATCAGGCTATTGCAATAGTCCAGGCATGAAATGATGAGAGCCTGTACCAGAGTGGTGGTAGTATCAGAAGAGAAAGGGGGCATATTTGAGAGATGTTGCTGATGAGAGAGGGGGGGGGGTGGAGAGAGAGAGAGAGAGAGAGAGAGAGAGAGAGAGAGAGAGGGAGGAGGGAGAGGGGGGGAGAGAGAGAGAGAGAGAGAGAGAGAGAGAGAGAGAGAGAGAGAGAAAGAGAGAGATATCCAGGATAACAACTAGATTGCAGGCCTGAGGGACTGAGATCTGCCATTTAAAATAATAAGGGAGGTAGGCATAATACATTCTGTTGAAAGAAACCTTAGATGTCATCTAGTATGACCCTTTCATTATAAAAATAAAGTAACTGAGGTCCAGAGTGGTAAGATAACCAAGACCAAAAGCAACAATTTTAGTTATGGAGCTTTAACTAGAACCAATGGAACTTCTTTTTTCATTAGCTAGCCAAAAGTCTTATCAAGAAACCCCCATTATAAAATATAGAAGAATTGGAAGAATAAGGACCCCCTACTGATTTTAGAAGCTAGAAAAGGCCCTTAAAGAGAGGTTATTTACTCCATTTTACAAATGATGAAACTTCTGGTCAGAGAGCTTTAACGACTTGAATTCACACCCAATGTACCTGCCCATGCATCACAAATATCTCTAACTCAGAAAGTGAAAATTACATGCACAATGTAAAATTACTGAATTTTCCCTCTAACACGTAATAAGAAGGAAATGAAGAAAGAAATAATTTTAAAAGTTGACTTTCACTTTTAAATTTTTTTAATTACAAAGAAGCAAAAACAATTTAACTACTTTTCTTTGGTATCTACTTGTTATGAACTAAGAAAATGATTCTGGTTCCAGAACTGTTGCCCTCACTTTGAACAGGTCTTTCAAATGAGTAGCCATCATCTGAGCTTCCAGCAAGTTTTGATTCTAGTCATGTGTAAAAATCGTTTATTCACAACATGGCTCTTAAACTGCATGGGAACCACTTTCAATATGGCATAGTTATTCTGCTGAGTCTTGTACAACTGTATCACATGATAAAGAAAAAAATAGTTGCCATAAATTACATATAAAATACCAGAAAAATCAGAACTACTTTACTCAACTATAAATCTATATTCGCTGCTTTATCAAAATCTTATCCTCTTTGATTATGCTTATGTAGCAACAAGAGTCACAAATGGTCATATGAAGTGAATCAAAATTTCCCTAGCCTCTAATCTCTGATTCTACCCATCCCCCTACACAACAAAACTGACAACAAATTTATACAATACTTTAAAGTTTACAAAACATTTCCTTTACAAAAATCCTGTGGTACAAATGGTCAACCTATTGCCACTGCCATTTTGTAGATGGGGAAATAGACAAAATAGGCTCAGAAAGGTGAGTCTTTTTGCCTGGAGTCACAAAGCTATTAAGTGAGAACCAGGATTAGAATTCAAATCTCTCCAGACTGTAAATCCAGTGCTCAGAGGATCCAAGATTTGGAGCTGGATGGGACCTTAGTGATTATTTAGTACAACTCTCTTATTGACAAATGAGGAAACTGAGGATAAGGATGAAGTGACTTCCCCAAGGTCACACACATAATTAGTGGCAGGGATGGAATTAGAGTAGTTACTAAAAAGTTTAATTTATATAATAATACCTTCAAAGTTTAAAAGAATGTTCTCCAATCTATTTCCCATCATTACTGTATTAAAGCAAGGTTATGTTTATAGTCCAGTTTCTATCAACTGGTACTATTATTGTTGGTTCTAAAGAACAGACAAGCATTTGAGGTACCTAGATAACATAATGGATAGAGCTCTAGACCTGGAGTGCAGACAACCTGAGTTCCCATCTGACTTCAGAAACTTTATAGCTGTGTGGCTCTAGAGAAATCACTTAACCTCTGTCTGCCTCAGTTTCCTTGTCTGTAAAATGGAAATAATAAAAGCACCTACTTCATAGAGTTGTTTTAAGTAAAAGCTAATAATTGCATTGCACTTTGCAAATATTAAAATGCAACATAAACGGCAGTTTTTATTACTATTTATTAAGTGCTTCCTATGTGCCAGGCGCAGTGCTAAAAAAAAAAAGCCATAAAGATTACCAGAAGCTCTTAGAAAGTCATCTAATTAAAAGCATAAGATGATGCTTGTGCACAAAGCCACAAGAAGTCTAGAAGTTATAGGCCATCTGTGGTAATCCCAGTAATGTTGATAAATGAGAATATGAAAGCTGACCAAGATCATGTACTAACCTGCAACAGAGAAATCCTACTAATAGCCCAAGGTATTCATCAACAATACTGTTTTGACAACATAGTTGATACTAAATATTACTAGCCAATTAACACTGTCGAAAAACCACAAATATAAAACCAAATATTTAAAAACACAGAATTACCAATGAGCTCCTAGAATGCAAACAGACTATTTCCACTGACACAACTGTGGTATAGGTAGTTAGGTTGATATGCCCATTGCTAACAATTTCAGTTTTGAACTAAAGAATCTCTAAAAAGTAAATGCAAGAAAACCTAAATACACAAGTCAAAGAAGAGCTGTAATGTTCATTCAGAAACACTCTGGTGATATGTATCACAAAAAAAATGGAATAAACAACTTAACAAGGTTTCTTCCAAACTTAATATTTTCTCTATCTTATACTCTTTGGATTAAAATGTCCTACTAAATACGGTAATTTTTTAAGAGAAGGAAAAGGGACTCACTTGTAAAGCAGTCTCTAAAAGCCAAAAATATGAGGTCTTCACTAAATATATAAGATTCCATGAATACTCTGAGAACCTAAGCCCTTAGCAAAATTGTACCATTTGTTTTTAATGTCCTCGTAATGCTCTTTGAACCCCCTAAGCCTCCTGACCTACCCAGAAGAACTCCATGTTCCTTTCCTTTATCCCTAGCCTGTATCAAAATCTATGTGTCCTATGTCCCGTTTTCACAGAGCTCTATTCTGACAATGTGATAATGGACGATTCTAGCTGCTACCTCTACCAGGTAATACAGTTATATTGTAACAAAGAAGTGATTCTAACAGCGGGTATTTCAGGCATTCCAAAAGCCAACAGTAGGGATATCTGGAGCACTCGAGCTTTTCAGGGTTCAAGCTCACCTTCAAATCAGCAAGTACTTGAGGCAGACTAATTCACTGACTGGTAGTCCAGCCCTACTTAATACTGATTATTATATGAGGTATATAATTAAAGAACTTCAAAACAACAGTAAAATGTTATTCAGGATTATTAATAGGTAGACACACTCCTTTCACCTTAGTCATTACTGATATCTAAACATAAAGACAAAAATATAATTATAATCAAAAAAATAAGTATTTTTTCAAAAAATGTCACTTTTGTAATGCCACATATCATAGTCATAAATGACTTTTTTATAAAATTAAATTTTAAAATGATGTACCCCTAAGATAAAGGAAATCATCAATTTCACCAAGAAAGCTGATATGCCAATAATAAGTCATTTAGTACCTCAACTACTGCTCTCCAATTAAAAATAAAAATTTGAAAATTATATAAACTTCTAGCTGCTGGATACAACTGCCAGAAGAACGGTAATGTCCTGATTTTCAAATATTCCTAATTCAAAATAACCAACAGAAAACAAACACATAGTTTGCCATAAGGCACTACTAGGAGGTTAACACTAGTAATTGTGTGCAACCTTCAGCATGAGAAGTGCCTACACCATTATTCGAAAGCAAAAGCATCTTCAGAATTTAAATTCTATCTAACACTTATCTGTTTATGGTTATGCCTTTTCTCTCCCAACTATATTACAAATCCCTCAAAGGCTTACATGTCTTTGAAACCTTAACATTTGATCTAAGACATGCTCTCAAAGTAAACTGCTCTCCTTTTATACTTGGCAGTCGAGGCCCCACAACAGATTCCCAATCTATTTTCTGTCCTTTCCCTTGCTCCAACCAAACTAGCCCACTCACTATTCCTTACATCCTTGCTCATGTTGTTCCTTGTACCTGGAATTCTTCCACCCACCCACACATCAAAAATCTTACCCATTCTGCAAATTCTACCTCAAAACCCACCTCCTTCATAAAGCTTTTCCTGATTCCCTCGGCTACATAAGGAGTAAAAAGAATAAGCAACTCTCTCTCCTTTATTACTACCTCTATTATAGCTCTTGTCATATTCTTCCTTGTACGATAGTTATCTTACCCTGGCCCTTATACTCACCTCAACTAGATTATACCCTACTTGAGGACAGAGATCATCTTTCTCTTCTTTGAATCCTCCACATGTGCCATTAATATTTGCTGAATGACAATGGATGGAGGGAAACTTGACCTTGGTATAGGGAACTCCCAAATGATAGATCTGCACTACCGAGACAGGTCGGCACCCTCTCTGCAACTTATAATCTTTGAACAGAGGTTCTTAATCTTTTTTTTTTTTTTTTTTTTGTATCATGGATCCCCTTCACAGTCTGATGAAGTCTATGGATTACTTCTAAGAATGTCTTAAAATGCTTCAAATAAAATACATAGGATTAAAAAAAGCCAAAAGTAGTCAAAATTAAAATGTATTTTTTCCCCACCTGAATTCATGGACCTTTGAAATTTAGCTACAGATCCCATGGAAATCCCTAACCCCCAGGTTAAGAAGCTCTGCGTTAAGAAGTTGCCTGGACATTCAACAATGTTGTGACAAAGTCATGTGATAGAAACAGGATAGGAACTCCCCTCTCCTTTCGAAAAGAGGCAGAAATATATGAGTTGATTATGAGAACCACTTATGTCTGAAAAGCATATGTGGCCATTCACTAGTTAGGGACTAAACAAGAAAACATTCAGAAGTTAAGGTGTTACAAAAGCTATAAATATCAATAAAACTTTTTAAACAGATGAAGACGCTGCTGTTGTTGCCTGGAACACTGAGAGGTTCAGTGTTTCGGCTAGGGTCACACAGGCGGCCAGTATGTGTCAGTCAGGACTTGAACCCCTATCTTTCTGGCTGTGAGGCCAGCTTTCTATGCATTACACCATGTGTACATCTACAATACTAATGACCTACTTTAAACTCCTAGCCCAATAAAAATTCCTGCCACATGCAACACCTTACTTTACAAAGATTAACTTGTAAGACTACATATCAAGTGAGCATACAGCATATACAAAAGATTTCGATGGCTTGCAATTACTAACGCCTTCTTTTGTACATTAATTAATAGTATCATATGAGTATACAAAGAAGGAATGCACTACAATGTTTTGGTTTCACTTGAGACATATTCTTTCTACAAAACAACTTCCTCTCTGGTACTACAACCTTTCTAAAGAAGACAGATGGGTCAGATGGGTTCTTCTAGTTATGTTTCTTGTGGTTTGGTAATATTGGGTGTATACTTATGACTTGCTACTTTTCCTTAAGTCATGATTCAATGTTGTCCTCAAGGAAAAATTCCACTTAATGATTGTTATCTATTTACGTTTGGCACTCATAAAATTGTGTAGTTACTACTGAAACTTATTTTAAATGCATCCTTTAAAAAAATCTGTTGAATACTCCAAAAGCAGAATTCAAAAGGTCATTTTAACTCCATTCAGTTGAATTATCTATTGTAAAGACAAGGAGTTGCAGTGTTGATAATACAAAAATAATTAAGCTTGGGAAAGCATTTCTTATTTGTACTTGCACATTTGTACTACATAACAGAAATAAAAATGTGCACTTACATTTACATATGGTTTAAGAATTCACAATACTTTAAACAAAACAACACAACTGTCCTATTTTAAAAGAAAAGGCAAACCAGTTTGCCTCCTCTCTGTTCCTTTGCCTGATTCTACCTACCTCCTATTTCATTCATTGACTCAGATGCGAAAGATGCTTGTCTGCAAAGCAACTGCATGGTCCTTTCTGCACACTAATTAGCTTACATCTTCCTAGAGAGGAAAAGACACTATTTTCGACTAAGGACTTTTCCCTTTCAAGTTCCTGCTTGCCTAATATAAGCAAAGGAAAAAGAGGATGGAGAGAGTTTAATAAAGCAGGGCTATGGTTCAACAATTAATCAGCGCAAGTAGCAGTGTAAAAAAATTTTGAAAATAAACCCTCTTTGAAAGAGAAGAGAGTTGGCCGAATAGTACTGAGAAGGATACTTCACTCTTACGGGCAAAATCTTTTCTCTTAAGGAAAATAAAACAGTACTTGCTAACTAAAAGCAACTTACTATTCATTTTAGCTACAGTGAAAACTGATAGCTTTACTCTTCTGCGTAAGCCAGGGATGAGGTTACAGCAAACAACGTATCTAATTCTATGTTCTATAATCTATACAGTCCATTTTAGTTAAGTAATAATAATTTGTGAACATGATGCAACAGATTATGCAAGATACTATGTAGTACTGACTTGGTATTAAAGAAAAAAAAGGGAACTGAGTTAATCAGAAGCTCCTATCCATCAGTATGTACCCATATCAAACCTCCAATTACTCTAATAAAATACCAGTTCTTCAAGCAATTTAAACAATTCTCTCTGGGTTGATTCAAAAGTATAACCACATTGTTCCAAGCATCATAATTCAACTAGGCCATAATTTACCAAATACTAGTCTTTTTAAAGAAATTTTAATCAAGTCATTTGTGGATGTGAAAAGCAAAGAAGTAATTTCCGAGTCACCAAGTTTCAAATTTTCCATTTTAGATAGGCATGTTCCATAATTCAGGATTCTCTTAAACATAAAAAGTAGTTAAAACTTGATAACAATTTTAAATGTTTCAAATACTTGTATTTATTCAAATCAGTCAAAATCTTTTTTTAGAAGTTGTTAAAGGAAATGGCAGTCCAGTTCCCCAATAAAGCATAATTGTCTAAACAATAGATGACATAATACTCAATACACATTAAGCACATTCACAACAGGATGAAACTTCAGCAGCTCTCTCACTTCCTGACTACTGTTCTTTACAAACTTCATCACTGAAACTGTTTTTTATATTTTAGGTCACTTTACGATAGATACTGAAATAACCCAATGAAATAACTGAAATGAAAATGATATAGTCTGGGGGTTTTATTCCAGAAGAAATATTTTCTTATGTTATTGCTTTTATATTTTCTTTTTTATTGTAATGAACTTGACAAATATCAATGAACATAATTATTTCTATATATGAATACAAAGAACAGGAAAAAAATGTATATAAAACCACAAACATCCACTGTGTAATAGCTTTTTAAAGTATGTAATACATTTAACAGTACAGTTCTGAAACCATTTTGCTTATGTCTTTCTGAACTTCCTTCTCTTTTCCATGAATTTTTTAAATGTTTCACTGATACTGTTTTCCTTTTTTCTGACATCACTATCAATACTCCCTCTCCTTCACCTATCAAAAAAAGAGTGCTGAATTTTAACAGTTTCTCAAACCGTACTTGGAGCAAAGGCTAGGAGAAGAAAAAGGTTTTATATAAAATTCAGTATTCAAATTTATAAAAGGTTAAAGGGACCCTTGTTTACCACTCTACCTATAAATTTCTGTATAACAACTATCTAACATGTTTAGTACTTGAAAAAGTAAATTTACGAAAAACATGGATTAACACTTTTATTATTTCTTCCTCTGACAGTGGACCACCACATGGTATTTATATTGCTTGATGAATGAAATGTGATAATTTTGCTCCTAATCACCAAGCAGTAGCCCAAGGAAGACATCTCTTTGAATTCAGTTAATTTGTGCAAAAAACCCTCTGCTTTGCTGTTAACCTTTGTACCCTGACCACTACCAGCCCAAGTTCAAGATCCACGTTTTATGGCAAGTGTAATTTCTGTTAAACCTTGAGATCACTTTTACACAAGAGGTTATGCTAAAATCCTGCTTCCTCTAGAAGAAAAAAAAAATCCCCAATAAACTCTGACTAGATATATTTTATCTATATCACCAAATCATAACAGCTTCAAAAACTTATGTTAAGTTTGAGTAATATTCCTCACTAATACTTGTGGGTTAGTATTTAAATACTGCCTCCATAACATGTATTATGAGAACACTAATGGATGTAAAGTTCAGTATATTCTCATCAGGAGTTGGCTAATACCAGGAAAAGGGCAGTTATCAAACTGTAACTTCCCTGAAATCAAAATCACAGCAACAGAAGGCATTTTTACCCTTTTAGGAGTATAAAGTTTCTTTAACTTCTATTATTTTTAGAGCAATGTGAAATACCGCTTTGGTTTTTAAAATCCTCAACCTAATCACTTACACAATTATATTATTATTAATGCAAGTTGATTCTTTCATTTATAGAAGTTTTTAGATGTCTGCATTTCTTTTAGTCATTTAATCAAAGAATTAAGATTCAGTGGAAATCTTGGAAGAGTTAAGTGACGCTCCGGCCATTCAGAATATGGATGGGAAACTATGGGTGTGGAAAAGTGAACAGGCCTGCAGCCTAGGTAAACGTTGGCCAGTTTTGCTCAACTGCATTTTTTTTTCTCTTTTTTGATTTGCAAGAAAGAATGAATGGGAATAATATATTCGGAAATGAGTGGGATGTAAAAACAAAGCGCACCAATTTTTTAAAAAGATGTTTATTCTAAAAAAACAAGTTTTAAGGCTGTCTTTGCACCAAAAATAAAAGATTACTATGTGTTCCCTCTGAGATTATATCTCCAGTTTATCCTGTATATATCTTGTTTGTGAGCTCCTTGAGAGCAGGGACTATGTTTGCCCTTTTCTAGTTCCCAGCACTTAAGCACAGCACCTGGCACGTAGTAGGAGCTTAATAATAAATGCTTGTTGCCTTGGCTTCATTCCTGGAGGACAATGAATTATCTTGCTACAGAAGAGCAAGGACGTTTTCTTAATGACCATCAAATGGAATTTATTAAGTGTTTAGTAATCAGCTCCTAGAGAAAAGTTTTAATTTTTTTTTTCTCCCAAACCGTCCCAGCCTTTTACTGCGAGCGTCAGAGGCAGCCCCGGGGGCAGACACGGCAGGTGGTTCCCGCAGAATGGGCAGGCGCCTCCCCGGCTCCGTCTACATCACCTCCCCACCTAGCCCGTCCATAGGCCGGACCCACAGCTCAGAGCGAGCCGGCTCGGCTGCCTTCTGTCCCGGCCCAGCCCGACTGCATCCCCCTTCTTTCTGCCCTTCTCACCTTCTCCGGAGATCTGGGAGAAAAGAGCCCGTCCATGAGCCCTCGCCTTTTCCCGTGGAGATCCTCACTCCCCCACCGCACCCCCTGCAGATGCAGAGGACAATGCAGCTGCTGCCCCGACTCCGGGGCACGGAGTGGGGGACCGCGGGGGAGACAGAGAGGCCCCAGCCCCCGGCCCCAGAGGCGACACTGGGACCACAGCCTCTCCCGGGGCTGGCCGCAGCACGCAGCCGCCCCCCGAGTGTGGACACTCCCTCCCTCACTCACCTGGACCGGGATGCAGGTGAGCCGCGGCGGCGGCGGGCGGGGTGTCCCCGAGCCGAGGCGGCCGAGAGAGGGAGCAGAGGGAAGAGAAGAAGGAAGGAAGACCGAGCGGCTGCCCAGCGGGAAAGAGGACAGAGCGCTGGCGCCGGGCTCCTGGCGGTGACGGCGGCGGCAGCGGCTCCCGGTCCTGCTCAACTTCCTGCTCCCAGTGCAGCTGATCCCCGTCTCCGCCTCTCCCTGCCCTCCCTCCGCCCGCCGAGCCGCGCCGAGCAGAGTCCGAGGGAGGACCTCAGCGGCGGCTCACGTCACCGATTCGGAGAGCCCGAGAGGGCGGAGGCGGGGGCGCCGGCGCCGCGGGCTAGGGAAGGGACGGAGGGCGCGCGCCGCTCCCAGGGAGTGGGCAGGGAAAGAGGGCGCGCGTCACTCTCAGGGAATGGAGAGGGAAGCGAGGCGCGCGCGGGGGTGGGGGCGAGGAGGGAGGCGTGCGCGCGCCTCTTGGAGCGTGGGGAGCTGGCAGCCACCGTGAGCGCCCGCGCTCTCGGGCTCCCTCCTCAGTCTACCGATGCTTGCGTGCCAGCGTCCTGTGCTCCACACCCCAGTCTCTCAACCTCTGCTTTGCTTAGCTCTATCTCTTGATCGGATAGATAGGCTGTGCCCAAGAGGGAGGAGGGGCTGCGGGAGTCGGGGGAGGGAGGGAGGTCGCCCCGCTTTCCTTGCACGGGGCTAGACCATTGCCACTGGGGAGTTTCATAGGATCACTGATTTAGAGCTGGAAGGCATTTGAGCGGTCATTCAATCCCGTCGCCCTCATTTTACGGATGAAGAACCTGGGGCCCTGGGAGATTAAGTGACTTGCTCGGAGTCACATCAGTGACCTGCCTCCCTTCATGGGAGTAAGGGGCAAAGCCCGCAGTGGAACCCAGATCTTCAGACAATACTTTTCGGGGAAAAAAGAGAAACTGACTCCAGTCTGCGTTTCCTGCGGTGTAAAAGCTTCCCCCGCATCTTACTGAGTTTTCAGCATCAGGAAAGCAAGTGTCTACCAACTCTAAAACTCTAGTACTTAAAGAAAGAAGCCAGTGTTTCTGGGAAGGAAACCAAAAATGTTGTGGGAAAGAGAAGGGAGGCTTAAAGTATCCGTTCACAGTAATTAAGTTCTGTATATCAAGCAGAACTGACCAGTTTTGGTTTTTTGTTTGTTTTTCTTCTAGTTTGGCTAGTCAATGGAATACGAAGTCTGGGATAGATTCTTCCTTTTCTCCTGAAAGGGGGATACTCCTGAAGTTTATTAGCTGTTCCATTGTCTAACTTGTCCAGAACATCTAAAAACACTGCCCCTACACACACACACACACGCAGATACAATCTGTATGTGCAATCCTGCTTTTGTTAGATGTTTATATGAAGCTCGGTGGCCTGCTTCCAAATTTATGTGTCTCTATAGGAGGCAGAGGGTAGGAATGTTGCGTTTCTATTTGTACTTGTGCCCCTCCCCTAAAAAAAACAACTTGAACTTTAACAAATATTATCCTACTTTTACTTTGTCTTCATTTCCCATAACTGATTTGTTTGAAAATAATTTTAAAATCTGAATACCTAAAAAGGGCTATTCAGACGAGCATTGCCTGATGATTCTTTTGTCAGAGGTACCACAGCACAGTGAAAAGAACAATGAACTTGAAATCAGATCAGGATCTCTGACTCTTCATTAACCGTATGATCTTGGTCAAGTCACTCATCTGCTCAGCCTCGGTTGCTTTATCTGTAAAATGGAGATTATGAGATCTGCGTTGCTTCACAGACTTGTGAGGAGCAAATAATTTGTAGGAAAGTACTTGTAACTTGTAAATTACTATATAAATGTAGCTATTATTATTATGGTCCTTCTGAAGGAATAAATTTCCAGTTTGGAGAAAATTAAATTCATTCAAGATGCTGACCATTTTTGTGGGGAAAAAAAGAGGAATCGATTTCATTTGAAAACTAGATTTGTTTCCCAGTATATCAAAGTAGCCGCTTTAAAAGTTCAGGAAATCCTTTATAACCTATAGATATAGCTTTCGCAAAATGAGGAAAAGAAGAAAAAAGTCAATCTTACTTCTAAACACCATCTTCCTGGAATTAGGCAAAAAGCCAAATTCAGATGAGGTACTTTAGAGAGAAACTGCCACAATAAATTATGAGGAATGAATTGGAAGAAGGAAGAAAGAGGAAGAGAAACCAAGAAAGGAAACAATTTGCTGGAACCACAGAAACTAAAACTAGCTAGACAGGAAGTAAATGTTAAATAAAAGTACCCAGTGGAAGGAGTAATGGGGAAAAAAAACATATTAAAGTAGTGCTCTGGCATCTTATGTCTTCTCTTTAACTACATTTTGAGTTTAGAATTGTGTATATACATCATTCTATTTAAAAGGTTCCTGGAAACCATTAGAAGCTACCACATCTTGAGAAGTATAGTATATCACATGACTAGTGATTGCTATGATTGACAGCAAAGGAAAAGAAGAAATGTGTTATATACTTTTTAGTCTGTCCCTTTTCTAGCTAAGCATGATTTCCTAGCTATCTGTTCTTCACTGTAAAATTCCCCTAAACTTTGTTCTTTTTCTGTTTTTTTTCCTTCACAAAAAAAAAAACAGAAATACTTCCCTTGTTTCACAAACTGTGAAAAAAGTAAATTCTCTTCATTGGGATATTCTAGTCCTTTCTCCAGGTAATGTGTAATATAGCATCCAAAGAATCTGAGGTTTCTCTAGCTGTAAACTTCGAAGATCCCTCTAGTTCTACCGTGATAAGACACATAGCACAAGTATAGCATTTGTATCCACAAAGTCTCAAATAGAGAAACATTTATGGAGCAGCTTGGACAAGAATCACACAAGATGATAACAGTCAAGAAATATTCATAATGCACCTATTGTGTGCCAGGCAGAATACTAAGTGGCAGGGATACAAAGAAAAGCAAAAGACAATCCTATTTTCTAGGGATCCCCGGTCTAATGAGGAGACAATATACAAACAAATGTGTACAAACGGGCTATTATTTACAGGATAAATTGGAGATAAGACAACAAATATTAAAGGAAGATAGGATTTTAGCAGGCACTTAAAGCCAGGGAAACTAAATGAGAAGGGACAGAATTCTAGGCATGGGAGACTGCCAGTGAAAAATTGGAGTCAGTATATGGTGGAGTGTCTAGAGCAAGGAGCAGCATCCTTGCTGTGTCCTTGGAACAAGAGAGTCCATGGGGTAGGGTGTAAAAAGACTGGAAAGAGTGGGACAGGATGGAAAAAGTTTGTAATGCCAAAAGGAAGATTTTATATTTGACCTTGGAGGTAATAGGGAATCATTGATTTAATTGAGTAGGGGATGACAGGGTAAGACCTGAACTTTAAGATCACTTTGACAGCTGAGTAGAGGCTCAGTCAATCAATCAATCGGTAATGGGCTAAAGTGGGGAGACAATCACGACTTAGAGCATGAGGTCTACACCAGGGTAGTAGTGGTATATAGATGTTAAGAGGGGCAGCTATGTGGTGCAGTGAGTAGAGCACCAGCCCTGGAGTCAGGAGGACCTGAGTTCAAATCCGGCCTCAGACATTTGACACATTTACTAGCTGTGTGACCTTGGGCAAGTCACTTAACTCCAATTGCCCTGCCTTTCCCCCCTGCAAAAAAAAAAAAAGATTAAAAAAAATAGATGTTAAGAAGGTAAAATCAACAGGACATAGCAACAAATTAGATATGGGTAGGGAGTGATGCAGAGGAAGGATGCCATGAAAGGCAAGAATTGAAGATGATACCTAGTTTGCAAGCCTGATTGACTGAAAGGATGCTAACATTATCATTAATAATAACATTGACAGTAATAGGGAAGTTTGGAAGAAGGGACAAATTTGGAGAAAATAATATTAAGTTCCAATTTGTACATGTTAAGTTTAAGATGTCTATGAAATGCAGTTCGAGACCTCCAATAGGCAGTTAGAGAGGTGAGACCAGAAGTCAACAGAGAGTTAGGGCTGGATAAGTAGATCTGAGAATCATCAGCATAGAGAATCCATGGGACCTGAGGAAAGCACTAAGTGAAGTAGAATAGAGGGAAAAGAGAAGAAGGTCCAGGACAGAGCCCTGCGTGGCACCCACATTTAGTGAGAGTAACCCAGCAAAGGAGACAGAAAAGGAGCAGTCAGATAGATAACAAAATCAGGAGAAAGTGGTGTCACAAAAAATCTAGACAAATAAGAATATCAGGGAGAAGAGGGTAGGCTATAATGTAAAAGTTTGCAGAAAGATCAATAAGGATATGATGGAGAAAAGGCAATTAAGAAATCATTGATAATTTTGGAAAGAGAAGTTTCAGTTGAGTGATTAGGTCAGAAAGTTAAAGAAGAGGAGACTGGGAGAAAGGAAATGGAGGTGCCCATCATGAACTACCTTCTTAAGGAGTTTAGCCATAAAAAAGATGGAGAAATAGGGGACAATAGCTAGTCAGGGTAGAGGGATCAAGTGAGATGTTTTTGAAGATTTGAGGACAGATGGGCAAGTTTGTAGGCAGAAAGGAAGCAGGGAGTAGACCTGAAGAGATTGAAGACGAGAGCAGGGATAATAAAGGGAGCAATCTGCTGAAGAAGATAAAAAGGAAGAGATGTTCATGGGTTGGTATTGTGGTTTCATGATGTGTTATGGTGGAACTGTCTCAAAGAATCCAGAGAGAGACTACCTCTAATCCAAGTATAGGCATTTATTGAGATTGATTCCTCTCTTGGAGTGGGCTAAGTTCCAAGAGGAACCAGCAACTTCGGAGAAAGCAAGATGCATTTTATAGGGTAAAAATACAACTATATAACAAAATTATGAATGTTTAAAAGGCAGGAGGGGTTTATTAAAGGATTAGGTAATAGGGGAGGGGTCCCAGCCACAGTGGAACTGCATATGCGGTTACCCACAATGTATACAGAAAAAAACCCATTTAGGGAGATAGATATGCATGATAATGATATTATAATAAGCCTCACTACATCATAAGTTCACTCTAGGTCAGTTGTCTACTATTATTGCGCTGGAGCCTACTTAGCGAAAGTCCCTTCCATTGTTTTGGGGTCCACATCCTGCTTGGGCATCCTGGTGGTGCTGCTTTCTGATTGGCTGAGTATTGTGGTCCTGTCTGAGACTAGATGGATGTGGTTGTGGTTGAGTACGTGGACACACCTGCTCTTTCTGTGGGAAATATGAGGAATGGGTCTGGGGACAGTGGCCAGCTAGGGGCAGTGGCTGGGATCCCATCACATGGACACACCTGCTGTTCTGTGAAAAATATGACTTCATGGACATAGCTGTTGTTCTAGTGGTCAGTGAGGCATATATGAAGAAGTTAGGATGTTGAGTGTGGGGTGGGGGTCACAATGAGTGGTTAGGTAGGGGCAGTGGGCCTGCTGTTCAGTGGGGCCTATAAGGAAGTTAGAATATTGGGCCTGAGGGTGGCTTTATTAGGATTCCATCATTGGGATTGATCCATAGGGGGACCAGTCCTCCAAAAGAAGAATTATTTTATTAATCCCATACTGTACTATAATTAACCCTATAGAGTTTTTATAAGAAGAACAAAGCACAAGAAAACAAGCTGATAGTAAGGATTTCATTTTTTTAATAATAATTTTTTTATTTTTAGTTTATAACACTCAGTTCCACAAGTTCTTGGGTTCCAAATTTTCTCTCCCTCCCTCTCCTCCCCCTTCGCCCCCCAAGACTGCACACAATCCAATGTAGGTTCTACATATATCTTCACACTGAACTTATTTACATAATAGGCCAGTTGTAAGGAAGAATTATAACCAATGGAATGAATCATGAAAAAAGAGAAACGAAACCAAAAAAGGGGAAAAAAGAGAGAGCAAAAAGTTCACCTCAATCTACACTCAGACTCCATAATTTTTTCTCTGGGTGTGCATAGCTTTTTCCATCATGAGTCTTTTGGAACTGTCTTTGAACCTTGCATTGATGAGAGGAGTCAAGTCTATCAAAGTTAGTCCTTACAGTGTGTCTGTAATTGTGTATAATGATCTCCTGATTCTGTTCCCCTCACTCAGCATCAGTTCATATAAGTCCTTCCAGGTTGTAAGGAAGTCTGTCTGCTCCTCATTTCTTACAGCACAATAGTATTCCATTACCTTCATATAGCCATTCCCCAGTTGATGGGCATCCCCTTGATTTCCAATTTTTTGCCACCGCAAAAAGAGCTGCTATAAATATTTTTGTACATATGGGTCCCTTCCCCACTTGTATGATCTCTTTGGGATATAGCCCTAGGAGTGGTATTGTTGGGTCAAAGGGTATGCACATTTTTATGGCCCTTTGGGCTTAGTTCCAAATTGCTCTCCAGAATGGCCGGATCATTTCGCAACTCCATCAACAATGTAACAATGTTCCAATTTTCCCACATCCTCTCCAGCATTTATCATTTTCCTGTTTTGTCATGTTGGCCAATCTGACAGGAGAGATATGATACCTGAGAATTGTTTTGATTTGCATTTCTCTAATCAACAGTGATTTAGAGCATTTTTTCATATGACTATAGATATCTTTGATTGTAAGGATTTCATTTTTTAAAAAAAACCAACTTCTAAGGTAGAACTTAGAGGTACTTTCTACATCTACAATGCTGTATCATGACTATTGGAATTCAGTCATTTGCAAGTTCCTCAATCATTAACAAATATATTCACTATTCCAAACTTTGTCAAATTTACTGGCTTAGTAAGATTTTCAGTAACAAAAATGAAATTAAAATAAGGTTTCTAGTAAAGTCCTGGTTAACCAGAAAAGTCACCATTTTCCTGAATCTTCTAGTTAATTGGAAGTCTATTGTGGTTTCCTTCATAGGGACACATTGCACAAATCCTTATATACTAATTTACCTTCAAATGACCCCTGGAGGAAGTTATACAATCATACTGCCTATATCTACTACAAGTCTGGTCTAATCTCAACTGGGTCCCCATTGCTGCAAGGCCAATTCCTTTATTTTTCCCTAATTGACTAATGAACTTCCCACACAGATATTCTAAACTTCTCTCTTCAAGCCACCTATCTTAAGAGCAAAAGACCTTGTCACAGTTCACTCAGAAAATGAAGGTTTTTCACACCTCATATCAAAGACTCAGTCCCCTTTTCAGCTTCTTTTTTCCAGTAGTCTCTGAAGAAGTAGCCCTAATTCCAACCCTTCTACTTGTGTCCTTTACCCTATCCCCTCCCATCTCTTCCTGGAATTTGCCCATTATAATCATTCCCTAGCTTTCTGATCTTTAATTCCTCCTCCACCCCTTCTTCCCTATTACCTCTGAATGTGCCCAGATCTCCCCTATCCTAAAAAATATTTTAAATTAATAAACTTTGCTTGATTCTGCCCTCACTTGAAGTGATGATGATGATGACAGCCAGAGAGAGCGAATTTTACAACCCAACTCCAAAGAACTCCATAAAGTCTGGATAACTCTCTTCAAGGTTACTAACCACCTTTTAAATATTAATTCAAATGACCTTTTTTCAGGCCTTATTCTTCTTAACTTCCTTGTGGCATTTGATATGGTTGGCTACTCCCTCCACCTGTATACTTTTTTCTCCCTGGCTTTTCATGATACTCTTCTCCATTTTGTTTGCTGGATTGTCACCCATGTCCTCCCCACAATGCCCGGGTAAACCACAGAATTCTAATCTAAATCCTCTTTTCACTCTACAATGTCTTTATGATTCCATCAAGCTTGATTATCACCTCTATGAAGATGACTCCCAAATTTACATACCCAGCCCCATTCTCTCTCCTGAGCTCCAGCCCCATATCACCAAATGGATATCTTTACCTTGACGTTCCATATTTCAAATTTAATAAGTCAAAAATGGAATTAATGATTTCTCCCCTAAACCTACCCTTCTCCCACATGCCCGTGTTCCTGCCAAAGTTACCACCATCCTTCTAGAAGCACAAGTTAGCAACACAGTATCTCTCCCATCTGTTCCCTTTTTCTCCGCTCCCATTGAGGCTCTCTTCACCTCTCATATGGTTATTAAAATAATCTTTTTATTCGTCTTCCTGCATTGAACCTCTCTACACTCCAAATCATCCTCCACAAAGCTGCCCAATTGATGTTCCTATAGCACAAGGTCTGACCATGTCCCTCTTGTCCTCATGGAGTTTTAGTAGCTACTATTGCCTCAAGAATAAAATATAAATATAACAAATATGGTAAATTCCCATCAGGCTTTTAAAATCATTTGCAGATGAGTTTCATGTTACTCCTCCTCATGAACTTTATGTTTCAACCAAACTGGCCAACTCACTGCTTCCCATTCACTGCAGCCACCCTCCTCAAGCCCTTCTCACCAGAACTACCTTGACTCTGCCTCTGAGGTCCCTAGACTCTGACAGATGAGCTTCACCCTATCTTCCCTCATACAAGACCCTCATCTCACTTTTGGGCACATCAGTTTCTGGCCAATGTACCATTCATTCCCTTTTCCCTACGTTGGGAATATTCTTCGTCTAACTCTTGTTATAATGATGATGATAATTACGACGGTGATGGCGATGATGATCAAAACTAGCATTTATATAGATAGCACTTTAAGATTTGCCAAGCATTTCACATGAATTACTTCATTGGATTCTCACAACAACCCTGAGAGGTAGGTGCCATTATCACCCCCATTTTATGATGAAGAAACCAAGGCTAAAAAAAAGTGAAGTGACTTCCCTAGGTTTGCAGGTAATAAGTGTCTGAGACAGAATTTGAACTCAGCTCTTCCTGACTCCAACTCTAATTCTCTATCCACTAGCTATGCCCAATTTATAACACCTTCTTAGAGTAATTAGCTTGGTTTAAACTAGGAGACAATACAATAACCCCTAAGGTTAATGATGTTCCCTCCTCCTAGGCTTTAGGAAGTTTATTTTAAACAAAAAATGATGAGTTCAATCACAATTTCTGAGCCCTCAGGAATCTCTGTCTCCCTTCAAGGCACATGTCAGGTGCTCTCTCCTTCACAAGATCTCTCTTCACCTATCAGTATTGTTAATGTAGTATAAATGGAATGGGAAGATCTTTCCCATCCATTAATAAGCCTATGTGACCTGGCTGAATCATATGGAGCCTGTGGGGGAAGGAGCTTGCTGAATGGGTGGAGCAGGAAGGGGTGGAGTGGGAAATTGGGATGAGTCAAAGCTGGGAGAGAGATGGAAGGAGTTGGACCTTGGAGAGAGAGAGAGGAGGCAGAGAGGCAGAGCAGCTAGCCTGGGTGAGAGAGAGGCATTTTGCCTAAGGGAGCTTGTTTTGTGGGAAGGCCTGATAGAGGGAAGGCTTGGGGATGTCAGTGTCTTCTGCATTAGTAATGTGCATAGACTTCTTGGTTACTATGATGGATTTGGCTTTCTGGTGTTGGAATAAATGTTTTGGTTTCATCTTCCATGGAGAGAGTCTATTATATTTTGTGATTCCGAAATACACCGGCATATTCATAGCAGCTGCTGCAGATATCATATTGGTGCGACACCATCCTACAAATTGTTGATGCCTTACCTGTCACCCAAATTATTTCAAATTCGTTTTGTACATATAGAGTATATAAATTGCACTAACATTTTTGACAGACTGTATATACAAAAGGAGATGAGCCTTGAAGGGTGTGTTGATAATGTATTTTTGCTTAATTTGAAGATCTTCCCATCCATTAATAGGCCCATGTTTAAATCACATGGAAGCCTAAGTCACATGTGGTGAGAGGAGCTTGCTGAACAAGCGGAGCAGGAAGAGTGAATCAGAAGTGAGAGGAAGTGAGGTCAGAACTGTTAGAGCAATGAGAGAGAATGGAAACAGGCAAGGAGACAGCTGGGATTGTGAGTGTTTGTTTGTGGGAAGGCCCAAGCAGGGGGAAGGCTTTGGGATGAAGTTGCTCTCCACAGTGATAATGTGTGTTAACTTCTTTGTTACTATAATGGTTTCAGTTTATTGGTGTTGGGATTTGGCTTTCTGGTGTCTGGAAAAACGTTTTATTTCTGTCTTCTATAGAGAGTCTCATACTTTGCGATTCAGAACCACACTGGCATATTCATAGCAATACCAGCCGCTGTGAATATTGCGTTGGTGATAAAAAGGGACATGGGGATTCCCAATTAAGGGCTCATAATGATGATGACTGAACTTAGAACTTTTTGTTTAGAATAAACTATTAAAATTTTAGCTATTAAAGCACAGACACTTTTAGGACACCTTGTATTTAGTACAATGGGGTCTGGTTTATGCACAAAATATATAAAGTAGCTTCTTCCCTAATGGAAACACCAGATACCCTGCTTCTGAGACAGTTATAGTGATAGGCAATGAGGTGGTTCAGTAGATAGAGCACTAGACATGGAGTCAGCAAGACCTGAGTTCAAATATGGCATCAGATACTAGCTATGTGACCCTGGATGAGTCACTTAACCTCTGCTTGCCTCAGTTTCCTCATCTGTAAAATGAGGATAATAATGGCACCTACCTCCCAGGGTTGTTTTGAGGATCAAATGAGATAATAATTGTAAAGTTATAACACAGTGACTGTTACACAGTCAGTGCTATATAAAATGTTAGCTATTATTATTACACGTAGATGTAATGGGTGATATCTTAGAAAGTCTGTGGAACATGCATAGACATCATATAACTGGTTTTAGTCAGCTAACCCCATGATGAATTCTGCTCTTTGATTCTCTTCATGGATGGAACTAGGGACATCTTCCAAAAAGACTAAGTTTAAGCGTAGTTTGTCTTGTCTCATTCTCTTAACTTTTTCCCCCAGTTGCCCTGTAGTCTTCTTGTTCCCACTCTAAAGAGTGTCACTTACCCCCAGGAGTTCTGATTTCTCTTCTCCATGGACAGAAAGAGCACTAGAGCACAAAGCACCAAATCTATGCAGATTATACCAATATAAGGTCCCCATGTCCTTGAACATGGTGGGGGCAACGGAGTACTGAGCGAGCTGGTTAGTGACTAACAAGTAGCCTACTTTGCTATTAGTTTACTGAATCGCTACCTCTTTGGTATTCTAGATCAGTGGTGTCAAACTCATATACAAAGGATCCTTGTGGGCATCATATTGCCACCACAAATTAACATTATGTTGAAGTGTATTTTTATTTATTTTATTAAACATTTCCCAATTACATTTTAATCTGGTTCCTGCCTTACTGGTTCTCTGGAGGTTGACACCTCTGTCCTAGCTGAAATTGCTTTATCTTACGCATAATTTATTTTGGAGAGGTATGAGAGGTCGTGAGGATCAGAGAAAATGTTTAGCCTTCCATCTTGTTAGTCATGTCATGCAGAAGTTGTCTCATTCTCATCAACTGGCTCTGGTGGTTTGACTGCTTCACTAAAGTGTCAGGTGAGGGACAGTTCTGTTAAGGGAGAAAGAGGCCTTGGGATCTTCTCTCTGTCAAGGCCCTGTGGCCCGAGAAACACAACTCAGTACTTGGTGTATCCTCAAGGTGTTCAAAATACTTCTAAAACTGTTCTTGCTACAACTTTGAAGTACATATCCATTTATAAAAGCTAATCGATGTTAAGTGGTTCAATGGAATTGGGGCTGTACTCACTGGCTACCAACAAGGTGGAAAACATAGGCCCAATCCCATGGCAGGAGTGAAGAGACCCCCTCCCTTCCTCTCCTCAGTCAACTCAGGGTACACTAGAACCTTGAGGGGCATATGTAGCTAGCTGGCTCTGGGATAGAAGGACTGAGAATATTCACTATATTTGTATTTATTTATCATTATACAAGTTGTATCCCTCAGTAGAATAGTAGAATGTAAACTACTAGAGGAAAGAGAATGATTTGTTTTGGTATATATATATATATATATATATATATATATATATCACTTAGCACTCTGTCCTGTGCATAGGAGAAGCTGAATACTTGTTGAAAGGATTTGAATGTAAGGAAATAAAAGTAGTAAAACAAATGGGGTTAAATTAAACATCTAAAATTATTATAAACTCTATAAAATGTTTACATTATTATATGTCTTTGTAAACTTGATATCTGTGTAAATGCATCATATATTGGTAGCAAAAGCTGCGAATAAAATTATTTGACTAAATCATTGTTAAACATATCCCTCTGCATGATGTTGTTAAACAAAGAGAGTTGGAGATATTTGGACTCTACTCCTTAAAGATAACAATGTCGTGGAATAAGTCAGAAAAATGAGGAGCTGTCACTAACCAGGAAGTGCTTAATTAAACTGGAATTAGGGTTAAACATTATCAGAAGGTTAATAATAAACATTGTCTTGAGAAGAACAAATCACTATATGGAGTTACATCAACAATCTCTAGGATTTTTATTTTGTTCCCTAACGTAACCTTATATTTTTAATAGCTCACGAACATCTCAGTCATTTACTCTTTGAAAACTCTGAAATTAAATTTGCTTTCAGCCGTGAATTTAATTTAATTAGGCAGTTGACACTATAAAAAACTAAAATCTTATGAAGAGAGTTTTTAAGTCATTTAAAATACCCCCCACAGATAAGATGGATCCATTGAAGTGTGTGTTAAAGAAGAATTAATAATGTTAAAATAACTAAAGTTTAGTTAGTTTGGTTTAGATGTAATACTTTTTAAAGAGGTGGGTTTTTGTTTTGTTTTGTTTGGTGGCTTACATTTTTTAGGTTAAACATTTAAAGATCCTTTGATGGGCTTTACTGTCCAAAGGTGAGGATCTTAGACTTCGAGTATGAACCCACTTTATGAAATACAAAAGCAATGAACTCATTGGAGATTCTGAGAGAGCGGCATTTTAATTCAATTTAACTCAGTCAATATCTATTCCATATAATTATATGAAGGGCAACATCCTATGTCCTGCCCATGATAAAAAGCTGATCATTGTACCATGTGTTCAAAAGGTATACAATCTAGTAGGAGAAGTAAAACAAATGCTTTCAGACGAGGTAGGATGAACCTTGAAGATAAAACCTTGGTGGTTGAGTGTATAAATGAATGAATGGTATAAGAAGGGTACAAATTGCTATAGACTTCAGAAGAGGAGGGATCACACAGCTGAGTAGATCATACAAGAAGTAATGTTTGACCTGGGACTTATTTTTTTCAATTAACAAAAATCTGATTTTTTTCTCCGCTGTCGCTGGAAAAAATAGAAAAAAAAAAACCTTTGAAACAAGTATACCTAGTCAAACAAAACAAATTCCTACATTAGCCATGTCCAAAAAATGACTCATCCTGTGCCCTGATCTCATCACTTTGCCATCAGGAGATGGGCAACATGTTTTAACATTGGTCTCTGAAACTGCTATTGGTCATTCCATTGATCAGAGTTCTCGTGTTTCAAAGTTGTTTGTCTTTATAATGCTGTTGTTGCATATATCGTTCTCTGAGAGGGAAAGAGGTGAAGATGGGCATGTTCCTTGTTGAGAAAACATAATAAGAAAATTTAGCAGAACAGCAAGAAAAGACTTGATCAGATTTGGGGATGAATGAGTTCTCTAGCTTCATTTCAGGACCGAGTACCTGGAGGGGAATTATGGATTTGTGATTTCATCAACACACAACCATGCTTCCAGTCTAGATCACAATAATTCACCCCTCCTGTTCTGTGTAATTCTTATCTGTTTTCCCACAGATCTTCCACAGAAGTACCATTCAATATGTTGGCAACCTTTCTTTGAATATTTCACAGATATTGCTGCAAAATTTAGACTGCCCAGCTGCCATCCCTCACTTTCACAACATAATCATGTATTACTAATTTCTTGGTTGTGGTAGAAAGACCATCATAACACACTTTATGAAGATCACTGCCAAATTCTCCTTGCACCTTTATAACATCTCCTTTTCTGGTCACACATGCCCTTCTTTTTACACCTCTTCTCCTGACCAAGGTATCATTGGTAATAAGCTTGCACTCACTATGTGGCTTTCCGTTATACTTTTCGACATCCATAACCTTGATTCTTCTGAGGGCATGTTACTCCACAACAAACAAACACAACCGTTACCAGAAGAATATTGGTGATAAGAAAATATAAGGAGAAAATGATAAAGAGGAAGAGGATAAGAATCATTAAAAGTGTGATCCGTGGGAGCTCTGATCATTCTTATCACAAGTCCCACTATTACAAACAAGTTGGGTTCCCAGAGTTAGGCTGCTTATATTTCTCCTCTTTAAGTTCTAGAGGCTTCCATAAGGGGTGAGGGGTAATTCTCTGATGCCATTTTCTCAAGCCCCTTACTGATGTGCTTCTCTCCCCACCCCCACCAAAGATTATTATTTAAGAATCAAATTTAGGCAGCCAGTCTTATGAAGATTTTAGAAAGGGATTTTATTAAAGTGGTATGCTAAGCAAAATAATACCATCCCTCCCAATCTATGATTCATTCTCCCACAAGGACTTATACAGACCAAGAGAAAGTGGACACAAACTTAGAGAAGAATACATGGCCAAAGAGTAACTCACTGTTCCTCACTGCTAAATCTTTTTCTCTAATTTTCATTCCCCTTAAGCATGGTGTAGTCTCTTTGTTGGACTCTTTGTAGAGACCTGCATCCTGTTGTTTCTCACCCTGGATGATATAGACAGTGCCACCAATAAATCCAGGGAAAGCACTTAGGGTGCCATTGGGAAGATGGGGGTGGGAGGTGGGAAATACAATGCTAAGACACAAATGTGAAGATATCTTGGTTGATTGAGTGAGATATATTCACACTTAGTTAAGGTGTCATGACTAAAACACAGTGTATGGGACAGAGGGAGGGGGTTGTCAGCAAGAATAGAAAGGGTTCATTAGTTCCAGCCATAGGTATGGTTATTTTTTTTTATTTCACACATTATCTTTTTTTTGTAGTCATGCAAAACATATCCGTAATAGTCATGTTGTGAAAGAAAACACAGACAAAAAAACCCAAGAAAAATAAAGTTAAAAAAAGTAGGCTTCAATCTATATTCAGACATCATCAGTTCTTTCTCTGGGGATGGATAGCATTTTTCATCATAAGTCCTTCAGAGTTGTGTTGGATTGCTGTATTGCCAGAAGAGCTAAGTCATTCACAACTGATCATCTTACAATATTGCTGTTACTTCATACACAGTACATTTCACTTTGCATCAACCCATGCAAGTCTTTTCAGGTTTTTCTGAGAGCATCCTGTTCTACATTTCTTATACTACAATACTATTCCATCATAATTACATAGCACAACTTGTTCAGACATTCCCCAGTTGATGGGTATCCCTTCAATTTCCAGTTCTTTAACCCCAGAAAAGAGCTGCTGTAAATATTTTTGTACATTTGTGTCTTTTGTGGGATTTTTTTAAAAACTCTTTTGGGATACACACCTAGTAGTGGTATTGCTAGGTCAAAGGGTATGCATGGTTTTATAGCCCTTTTAGCATAGTTACAAATTGCTCTGTAGAATGGTTGAATCAGTTCACAACTCCACCAAAAGTGCATTAATGTCTCATTTTTCCCACATTCCCTCCAACATTTGTCATTTACCTCTTCTGTCCTACTAGCCAATCTAATATGTATGATGTAGTACCTCAAAATTATTTTAATTTCACTTTTCCAATCAATAGTGAATTGGAATATTTTTTCGTATGGCGATAGATAACTTCGATTACTTCATCTGAAAACTCATTATATCTTCTGATCATTTCTCAATTGGGGAATGGCTCTTATTTTTATAAATCTGACACAGTTCTCTATATGTTAGAGAAATGAGGTCTTTATCACAGAAACTTGTTTCAAAATTTCTTTCACAGTTACTATTGCTAACTGTATTTCCCTCCATCCTATTCCTCCTACCCCTGTTTATTCTATTTTCTCTCTCCTTCAACCCTGTCACTCCTCAGAAGTGTTTTGCTTCTGACTATCCCTTCCCCCAATCTGCTCTCCCTTCTATCACCCCCCTTCTCTTATCCCTTTCCCCTTCTACTTTCTTGTAGGGTAAGACAGATTTCTATACCCCCGTCTTTGAGCCAGTTCTGATGAGAGTAAGGTTCATTCACTCCACCACACCTCCCCCCTCTTCCCCTCCACTGTAAAAGCTTTTTCTTGCCTCTTTTATGTGAGATAATTTACCCCATGCTACCTCTCCCTCTCTCTTTCTCCAAGTACATTCCTCTCTCTCACCCCTTAATTTTATTTTTTAGATATCATCCCTTCATATTCAATTCACACCCATGCCCTCTGTTTATATATATACTCCTTCTAACTACCCTAATAATGAGAAAGGTCTTATGAGTTACAAATATCATCTTCCCGTGTAGGAACGTAAGCAGTTTAATGTTTCCTTTTCCTGTTTACCTTTTTTTGCTTCTCTTGAGTCTTGTAGTTGAAAGTCATATCCTCTATCTCACTGAACATCCACTTTTTTTCCCTGAAGGATTATACTGAATTTTGCTGGTTAGGTGATTCTTGGTTGTAATTCTAGCTCCTTTGCCCTCCAGAGTACCATATTCCAAGCCCTCCAATCCTTTAATGTAGAAGCTGCTAAATCTTGTGTTATCTTGACTGTCATAGATGTAATTATTGTGGTTAATTTAGGGTTGGAGTACTCATGGCTATGGTAGACACATATCTGATAGAGGTAAATCATAATAAGGAAATATTGTACACATTGCCAGAAGATGTCACTGTGTCAGTTGCTCTTAATTGTTTTTCTTTATTACTGGAAAAAGTTCTGTGTTGGGAGGGAGTATGTTTCAGGACATGATCATGATGAAAAAAATAAAAAATATCAAAACATAGAAGAAAAAATAATGTTAGGAGCTCTAAAATTCAGCATGAACTGGGGATAACAAGGAAAGCTAGGGATAACAAAACTTTTTGTTTTGTTTCAGTTTGAACTATATTAGAAAAAAGAGGACTATCAAAGGACAAGATAACTTCTCAGAAAGCTCAGGTTTTACTTCTGTTTTCTGTGCCAAGAAGAATGATATTTGAACTGGAAAGGACTGAATAAAAATGGCTAATAGGGAGATGAGCCCAAGGTACATAGGGAGACAATAAGAGATTACCTGGATGCTCCTGATGAATTCAGACCATTAGGCCTCAATAAACTACATCCTAGAGCAATGCTTCTTAAATTGTGGTTCTCGACCCCATTTGGGTCCCCATCTGGCAACAGTAAAAGGTTTCTGAATGTGCAACAACCAAAAATTAATTAAAAATCAAAAGTGGTGTTTCTTTCGGGCAGAACTGGCCCATGTTACATCAGATAACTTCACTGCAGCCTTGGTTCTGAACACAAAGCACAGGCACTTTGCATTGGGCATGCTCTCAGGTCACACAACACCAACAAACACTGCTGAAATGCAAACGGGGTCTCGAGTGGAAAAAAGTTTAAGAAGCCCTGTTCTACAATCCTGAAAGAACTAACATGTTATTGCTGAGTCATCATTGAAAGATTGAAGAATGAGCGGGAAGAGGACTACAAGCCTGGAGAAGAGTAAATGTTCCAACTTTCAAAAAGAACGGAGTTTTCGTAAAAGAGACCACTGAGCTTGATTTTAACTTCTCAAAAAAAGGTTCTAGAACATCTTATTAAAGAGATTTCTAGACATCTAGAAAAAGAAGTGTCGACCACAGAAAATCTGCACAACTTTATCAAGAATTCGTGCTAGACTAAACTCACTTTTTCAACAGGGTGACTGGGCTGGTAGGTGATGGACTAGATTTTAGTAAAGCCTGTGACAAAGTTGCTCGTGTTGTCCCATGTTGTGGAATGAAATGGAGCGGTATGGGCTAGATAATAGTAGAGTTAGGTCAACTTGGAATAAGTCGAATGATTGGACCTACAAAGCAATCATTAATGGTTAGGAGGCAAGACTATCCTGTCAACTATGTCAAATGGAAGGGGGCAGAATCATTCGCCCTAATTATGCCAATTGCAGAGTGACATACACTTTTTATTTAAGAGGAGGAAGGAAGGGAGGGAAGGAGAGAGGGAGAGAGGAAGGGAGGAAAAAAAAGAAGCATTTTTGGTTGTTCAGTTGTATCCAACTCTTCAAGACCACATGGACCATACTTTCCATGGGGTTTTCTTGACAAACATACTGGAGTGGTTTGCCATTTGCTCCTGCAGTGGATTAAGGCAAACAGAAGTGAAGTGACTTGCCGAGGGTCACACAGCTAGTAAGTGTCTGGGGTTAGGTTTGACCTCAGATCTTCCTGACTCCAGGCCCGGTGCTCTATCCACTGAGCCTTCTTCTTCTTTTTTTGAGGTAATCAGGGTTAAGTGACTTGCCCAGAGTCCCATAGCTAATAAGGGTTTGAGGCTGGATTTAAACTCAGTTCCTCCTTGCTCCAGGGATACTGAGATACCAAACAAAGAAGGGCACATACCAGCTTGGTTATTAATAAGTTTTATTAAGATTAATTAGGTTAATTTGGGGAGTATACTCAAAAGAGGCCAATTATCCTGGGCAGTAGCAGGACAAGGTAACATCGTGGACCCCCACACCAATGCCAAGCTTGGTCAGGCATTAAGTACAAATAGCACAAAGAAGACATAATGCCAGAATAGCCCAGGGTCACATGCAAGTTTTCCCATGGGATAGATGGAGCTTGTTTTACATGTATATGGTTGGATCCTGAATAGCATCTGATCCTCCTAAAGGAATTGGAATCAGAGTGAAAACTTTTGGAGAAATAACAAGATCAGATAATCAGGTCTGTCAAAAGTCAATAATAGCACCATGGGGCTCTTGGTTTCTTTCTCCTTAATTCTGGGGCCCTACATATTAAACTTACCTGTCAGATTTGTGTCTTCCAGACAACATGCCGTTCACCTACAGCTGGTAGCCCATACCTATTCATCATCCGCTGAATGTGGCCTATGCTCGGCTCCAGTCAACCTCCTCCCTGGACCCACTGAAACAAGGACAGCTCTACACTCCTTTTCAGCCTGAAGTAGCTAGTAGAAGCCGAGACCTTCATCTCTTTTCCCAAATGATTTTGGGTCCCAGCTCTTTGAGGGGGGAATGATGGAATCCTATTAAAGCTGCCCCCAGCTCCAACATTCCAACTTCCTTATGGGCCTCACTGAACAGCAGGCATGTCCTGATTTAGCCACACAATCTGGCTTTAACCACATCTCAGGCCCCCCAGACTCAATATAGCCACTGCCCCTAGCTAGTCACTGCCCCCAGATCCAATTCACATATTTGAACAGGTGTGAGCTTGTACTCAAACACAATCACATTATCCATTTAGCCCAAGACAGGATCATAATATTTAACTATCCATCTTGACCAGATAGGACTATGATAGCTAGCCAATCAAAAAGCAGCATGACCAGGATGTTTGACTACCCATATCAAAGAAGGGACCCCTCCCCTATTACTTAATCCCTTAGCAAATACCTCCCGTCTTTTTAATATTCATAATTTCTGTTACGTAATTGTATCTTTACCCTATAAAAATCCATCTTGCTTTCACTGAAATTGCTGGTTCCTCTTGGAACCTAGCCCACTTCTGAGGAGCATCAATCCTCAATAAAACGCCTGTACTTGACTTAGAGGTGGTCTGACTCTGAATTCTTTGAGACGGTGCCACCACAACATACCACGAAACCACAACAGAGTCATAGGTCATGTTTCCACTTTGGCCTACTTCCTTACAATGGCTCAATGTCAACCTGGAAAGATGGTGCTAGTGTACCACCCATTCTGGGATCTGTTGCTTATATATTGCTATTTAATATTTTGTCAATTGGTTAGATAACAGAATAGATAACATGTTTTCAAATTTTCAGCTGAATCCATCCAACAGCATCTATTGAATGCCTTTTATGTACCAGTCACTGTGTTGGGCATTGAAGAAACAAAGACAAAAAGTGTAACTCTTTATTCTTGAAGAAAATTTATTCTAACAAGGGAAACAACACATCCACATATATGCATATAAAAAACACAGATGCAGCAGATGAAAGCAAATGTGGGTGGGGAAGCACTAGTTGAGGGGGGGACCAGGAAAGGCCTAATACAAAAGGTGGCACTTGAGCTGAGTCTTGAAGGAAACCAGAGATTCCAAGAGGGAGTGCATTCTAGTATAATCTCTGTACCCAGTGGGAAGGCATAGATATTGAAAGTGGTGAGCAAGAAAACCAATGTTATAGGTTCCTGTCTTTTGTCTACTGGGGCCCATCTCGGAAATGCCAAGATAGCCCAATGTATGAAGTTTCAAATAGAAAGTCTAGGTCTCAGCTGTCTGACTGAACTTCCTAAGACAGACAAAGGAATTCTCCCAAAGTCATTATGAAAACAAGCTTCTGAATGCACTTAGTATATGAATTGAAATAGAAAAAAATGTCTGTTTCAGAACAGCCTATATATGATTGTTATAATATTATTTTTATAAAATGCTTTAATAGTGCTTTTGTCTTTGCTATCCTTGAAGTGTCTCCAAGCTCCTTCTCCCTAAAATTATAGCCCTAGAGATCGTAATCACTTTACCAGGAAGAGAGACAACTCAGGGTTTGAGCAGGCATAGAAAAGAGACCTGTGTAGTCCGTTATTCAAGGTCATTGAATAACAGAGATACATAAGAGGAAATCTAATTGTCCCTCTAGTACTTCTGCCATCATATACAATGATTAATTAGTGTTGCTGCTTACATGGCTGCTAACAGTTGGGATGAGAATTAACTATAGGCACATAGAAATATGTGTTTTTCATCTGGAAGCTTTGCTTTGGTGTGGGGAAAGATGGCTAAAGTGGATTGGAAATGCAAAGAATTGGAACTAAACTGGTTGAAGAACTGGGAGACCAAAGTATTAAAACTATCAGGGGCAGCTAGGTGGCACGGTGAGTAGAGCACTGGCTCTGGAGTCAGGAAGACCTGAGTTCAAATCTGGCCTAAGACACTTGACATATTTACTAGCTGTGTGACCTGGACAAGTCACTTAACCCCAATTGCCCTGTTTTCCCCACTCCAAAAACAAAACAAAACAAAAACTATCAGTAGCGTGCACAGAATGGGCAGAGTTGAGATGGCAGAATAAGGAAGGAATCTACCTGAACTGTTCCAAACTCACCTCCAAACAACTATAAAATAATGCCTCAAAATGAATTCTGGAGCAGCAGAATCAGTAAAAAGATGGGGTGAAGCAATTTTTCATCCCAAGACAACTCAGAAGGTTGTCAGGAAAGATCTGTCTCACTTAGGTAAAAGGGGAGTTCAGTCCAGTGCAGCTAGTGTCTGAGCAAACCAATAGCAGGTCACAAGGCAGCAAGCCAGCAGGATGCCTAGAGGCCCTATGCAGGCCAGCTGTGAAGCCTTGAGCCCCCAATGCAGCAGGCCAGCAGCCAAAATCCAAGTCCCTGGCATAAGAAGCTTGGGACAGTACACTCCTTGACTCCAAGATCAGAGACCAATTATAAAAGTCACAAAATAGGCAGTAAAATGAGCAAAAAATAAAAAATTTTAAAAAACGGTTACTGGTAGTGACAGGAAAGCTCAAAACACAAACTCAGGAGAGAACAACAATGTCAAAATGACTACATATGAACCCTCAAAGAAAAATGTGAATTGGTCTCAGGCCCCAAAGGAAATCATGGAAGAGATCAAAAAGGATTCTTAAAATTAAGTAAGAAAGATAGAAGAAAAATTAAGAAAATAAATGAGAGTGAGGGAAGAGAATCATGAAAAAAGAGTCAATAGCTTGGTAAAGGAAGTGTGAAAAAATGGAAAAAGATGTTAAAAAAATTCACTGGAGAAAATGACTCCTTAAAAAGTAGAATTGGCCACATGGAAAAGGAGGTACGGAAACTAATTGAAGGAAATAATTTCTTAAAAATAAGAATGCTCTTCTCAGCAACGTAAGGTGCAAGGACAACTGCAGGGGACTCACGATGGAGAATGCTATCTTCATCCAGAGAAAGAACTGTGAAGTTTGAATACAGATTGAGGCGCACTACATGCTCGCCTTTTTTGCTTCTCTTTTGTTTTTGTTTTTGGGTTTTTTTTTTTGGTTCTGTCTCTTCTTTCTCATGATTCATTCCATTGGTCATAATTCTTCTCCACAACTTGACTAGTGTATAAATTAATTCAATGCGAAGTTATACATGGTAATTATATGAGATTCCATGCCGTCTTGGGGAGGGAGGGGGGAGGGAGGGGAGAAAATCTGGAACTCAAAATTATGTAGAACCATGTGTGGTAAACTAAAAATAAATAAATAAATTTATAAAAAAAAGAAGTAAAGACAAAAAAAAATAAGAATGGAGAAAGTGGAAGTTAATTACTCTACGAGACATCAAGAATCACTTAAACATAATCAAAAGAATGAAATAGTAAGAGAAAATGTGGAATATCTCATTGGAAAAACAATTGACCTGGAAAATAGATTGAGAAGATGCAATTAAAGAATGGACTACCTGAAAGCCATAATAAAAAAGAAACCTGGACATCATATTTCAAGAAATTATTAATATATCTTAGAATATCTTAGAACCAGAGGATAAAATAGAAATGGAAAGAATCTATTGACCATGTCCTGAAAGAGATCCCAAAATGAAAATTCCCAGGAATATTATAGCCAAATTCCAGACCTCTCAATTCAAGGAGAAAATACTGCAAGCAGCCAGAAAGAAACAATTGAAATATTGTGAAGCCATAGTCAGGATTGCACAGGATTTATCAGCTTCTACATTAAAGGATTGGCAGGCTTGGAAAATGAAGGCAAAGGAGCTAGGTTTAAAATCATGAATTACCTACTTAGCAAAACTTAGCACAATCCTACAGGGGAAAAAATGGAAATTCAATGAAATAGAGGATTGTCAAGCATTACTGATAAAAAGAGTAGAGCTGAAGAGTAGATTCAATTTTCAAATACAAAACTTAAGAGAAGCATAAAAAGGTAAATAGGAAAGAGAAAACATAAGGGATTCAATAAGGTTTAACTGTTTATATCCCTCCTTGGAAAGATGATATTTGTAACTCTCAAAAATTTTATCACTATTAGGGCAATTAGTATAAATATACATAGACAGAAGGTACAAGTATAAGTTGATTTTGATGGGATGATATAAAGAAGACAAAATTAAGGGGTGAGAAAGAGGATTGCTCTGGGAGAAGAGTAAAGGAAAGAAGAGGCACAAAAGACCTATTACAATGGAGGGAAAGATGGAGGGGTTGGGCCTGAACCTTACTATCATCAGAATTGGCTCAAAAAAGAAATAACATACACCCTCAGTTGGACATATAAATCTTTCTTACCCCATAAGAAAATAGGAGGGCAAGGAGATAAGAGAAGGGGGTGGGGCTGATAGAAGGGAGGGAAGATTGGAGAAGGCAGTGGTCAAAAGCAAAACACTGGTGAGGAGAGACAGGGTGGAGAGAGAGAGAGAGAGAGGGAGGGAGGAAGATAAGCAGGGGGAAATAGGATGGAGGGAAATACAGGGTTAGTAATCATTACTGTGAATGTGAATGGGATGAACTCACCCATTAAACAGAAGTAGATAGCAAAGTGGATTAAAAAACAGAATCCTACAATGCCTTGTTTACAAGAAACATATTTGTAGCAGAGAGACACACACAAAATAAAGGAAAAGGCTGGGGCAAAATATATTTTACTTCAGCTGAAGTAAAAAAAGCAGGGGTAGCAATCATGATCTCAGGCAAAGCGAAAGCAAAAAGATCTAATTAAAAGAGATAAGGAAGGAAACCACACTTTGTTAAAAGATACCATAGACAATGAAGTAATGTCAATACTAAACATATGCACCAAATGGTGTAGCATCCAAATTTTTGAAGGAAAAGTTAAGTGAATTACAGAAGGAAATAGATAGTAAAACTATACTAGTGGAGGACCTTAACTTTCCTCTCTCTCAGAACTAGGTAAATCTAGCCAAAGAATCAACAATTAAGAAGTTAAGGAGATGAGTAGAATTTTAGAAAAGTTAGATATGACAGACCTCTGGAGAAAACTGGGAATAGAAAGGAATATACCTTTTTCTCAGTGGTACATGGCACCTACACAAAAACTGACCATGTATTAGGGCATAAAAACCTCACAACCAAATGCAGAAAAGCAGAAATATGAAATGCCTCAAGAAAGGGCAGTGGAAAGATAGATTAAAAATTAATTGGAAACTAAATAATCTAATCCTCAAGAATAAATGGGTTAAAGAACAAATTATAGAAACAACCAATAATTTCATTAAAAAGAATGGTAACAATGTGACAACATACCAAAATTTATGGGGTGCAGCAAAACTTATTTAGAGGAAAATTTATATCTCTAAATGCTTACATCAGTAAAATGGAGAATTGGCAGATTTATGAATTGACCATGCAACTAAAAAAATTAGAACGCCGCCCCCCAACAAATTAAAAATCCCCAATTAAACACCAAATTGGAAATACTGAAAATCAAAAGAGAGATTAATACAACTGAAAGTAAGAAAACCATTGAACTAATAAATAAAATTAGAAGTTAGTTTGTGAAAAATAAAACATTGATTAATTTGATTTTTTAAAAAAAGGAAAGAAGAAAAACAAATTACCAGCATCAAAAATGAAAGGTGTGAATTCACCACCAATTTAGAGGAAATTAAAGCAATTATTAGGAGCTATTTTGCCCAATTATATGCCAATAAATCTGACAATCTAAGTAAAGTGGATGCTTATTTACAAGAATAGAAGTTGTCCAGGTTAACAAAAATGGAAACAGAATACTCAAATAACTTCACATAGAAAAAGAAATTGAACAAGTTATCAATGAACTCCCTAAGAGAAAATCCCCAGGGCCAGACAGGTTCACAAGTGAATTCTACCAAACATTTAAAGAATAATTAATTCCAATACTATATAAACTATTTGGAAAAACAGGTGAAGAAGAGTCCTACCAAATTCCCTTTTAGGACATAAACACAGTGCTGATGCCTAAATCAGTAAGAGTTATAACAGAGAAAGAAATCTACAGACAAATTTCCCTAATGAATATTGATGCAAAAATTAAAATATTAGCAAGGAGATTACAGCAATATATCACAAGGATTATACTCTATGATCAGGTGGGGTGTATATAAGAAATGCAGAGCTGGATTGATATTAAGAAAACTATCAGCATAATTGATCATATCAATGTCAAAGCCAGCAGAAATCATATCATTATATCTATAAATGCAGAAAAAGCCTGTAACAAACTACAACATCCATTCCTATTACAAACACTAGAGAGCTTTGGAATAAATGGAGCTTTCCTTAAAATGATAAGCGATATATATCTAAAACCATAAACAAGCATTATCTGCAATGGGGATAAGCTAGACACCTTCCCAATAAGATCAGGGGTAAACCAAGGATTCCCATTATCATCACTATCACTCAACACTTTACTAGAAATGCTAACTATTACAATAACAGATGAAAAAGAAACTGAAGGAATTAAAATAGGCAATGAAGAAAAAACTATTACTCTTTACAGAGTGAACTAAAAAACTAGTTGGAATAATTAACAACTTTAGCAAAGTTGCGGTAAATAAAATAAACTCACACAAATCATCAGCATTTATATTACCAATAAAGTCCAGCAGGAAGAGTTGGAATGAGAAATTCCATTCAAATAACTGCAGATCATGTAAAATACTTATGAGTCTACCTGCCAAGACAAACCCAGCAACTATATGAACACAATTACAAAACACTTCACATAGAGATCTAAACAATTGGAAAAATATTACTTGCTCATGGGTAGGCTGAGCCAATATAATAAAAATGACAATTCTATGTAAATTAATTTACTTATTCAGTGCCATGCCAATCAAACTACCAAAAAAATTCATAGAGCTAGGAAAAAATAATAAAATTCATCTGGAAGAACAAAAGGTCAAGAATATCAGGGGAATTTATGAGAAAAAACGTAAAGGAATGTGGCCTAGCTGTACCAGATCTCAAATTGTATTATAAAGTGGCAATTATTAAAACAAGCTATTACTGGCTAAGAAATATTGTGGTAGACCACTGGAATAGATCAGGTAGACAATATATCATAGTAAATGACCATAGTAATTTAGTGTTTGATAAACCCAAAGCTCTAAGCTTTTGGAGCAAAAACTCACTATTTGATCAAAAACTGCTGGGAAAACTCAAAAACAGTATGGCAAAAACTAGCTATGGACTAACATCTCACACCATACACCAAGATACGGTCAAAATGGGTATGTGATTTATACATAAAGGGTGATACCAGAGGCAAATTAGGGGAGCATGGAATAGTTTACCTGTCAGATGTATGGACAAGGGAAAAATTTAGGACCAAGTGAAACAGAGCATTACAATATGTAAAACAGATAATTTTGATTATATTAAATTTAAACATTTTTTCATAAACAAAACCAATGCAACCAAAATTAAAACAGAAAATTGGGGGGAAATTTTCACAACAAGCAGTTCCAATAAAGACCTCATTTTTGAATATGTAGAGAGCTGAGTCAAATTTATGAGAATTCAAGTCATTCCCTAATTTATAAATGGTCAAAGGATATAAATAGGCAGTTTTCAGTCAAAGAAATCAAAGCTATCTATAGTCATATAAAAATGCTCTAAGTCACTATTAATTAGAGAAATGCAAATTAAGGTATAAAGTACCACCTCATACCTATCAGATTGGCTAATATGACAGAAAAGGAAAATGATAACTGTTTGGAGGGGATGTGGGAAAACTGGAACACTAATAAACTATTGATGGAGTTGTGAACTGATCCAACCATTCTGGAGAGCAATTTGGAACTATGCCCAAAGGACTATAAAACTACACATAAGTTTTGATCCAGCAACACCACGACTAGGTTTATATCCCAAAGAGATTTTTTTAAAAGGGAAAAGAATGGGGGCACCTAGGTGGCACAGAGAGTAGAGCACTGGCCCCGGAGTCAAGAGGACCTGAGTTCAAATACAGCCTCAGACACTTGACACATTTACTAGCTGTGTGACCCTGGGCAAGTCACTTAACCCCAATTGCCCTGCCAAAAAAAAGGGGAAAAGAACATATTTATACAAAAATATTTATAGCCATTCTTTATGTGGTGGCAAAGAATTCGAAATTGAGGGTATGCCCATCAATTGGGGAATGGCTAAACAAGTTGTGGTATATGTTTGTAATGGAATACTACTGCGTTATAAGAAATGACAAGCAGTACGATTTCAGAAAAAACTGGAAAGACTTAGATGAACTGATACAGAGTGAAGTGAGTGGAGCCAGGAGAATATTGTACACAGCAACAGCAATATTGTATGATGAACAACTGTGAATGACTTAGCTATTCTTGGCAATTAAGTGATCTGAGATAATCCCAGAGGATTCATGGTAAAAAAGGCTATCTCCCTTCAGAGAAAGAACCAATGGCATCTGAATACAGAATGAAGCATACTAATTTTCACTTTCTTTTTTTTTTCCTTTTTGGTTTGAGTTTTCTTCCACAAAATGATTAATATAGAAATGTTTTCCCGGATTGCATATGTATAACTTACATCAGAGGAAGAGAAGGATAGAATTTGGAAGTCAAAACTTAAAAAAAATGTTCTTATGTTTTTATTTTTACATGTAATTGGGGGAAAATAAAATATTAAGGAAAAACTATCAATAACATGGTTATTGAGGCTGCTGAGAATCAATTCATCAACAAGCATTTACTAAGGACCTATTATGTTCTAGGCATTAAGAATAACAGAAAAGGGGCAGCAGGTGGCTCAGTGAGTAGAGTACTGGCCCTGGAGTCAGGAGGACCTGAGGTCAAATCTGGCCTCAGAAACTTGACACACTTACTAGCTTTGTGACCTTGGGCAAGTCACTTAACCCCAATTGCCCTACCTTCCCCCCTCCAAAAAATAAAAAAAAAAGAACAGAAAAGCTGAGATATTCCCTGCTCTCAAGAAGTTTATATTCTATTGAGGGATTATGGAGATTATACTGAGAGAAGTCTATTATCCAGGTGAAGGAGGCATTGAGGAAGGCGTCCTGGAGACCAGTAGGGAAATGTAAAGGATGAGAAAGAGTAGCTTTAAAAATGGAGAGGTTTTGCTTTTCTTTTTGTATCTCCAATGCTTAGCACACACGCTCTAAGCTTTTAATAAATACTTATTGACTAAATAATGGTAGAACAACTTGAGAGTGGTTTAGAGCGAGGAGTTCACTGATCCCTTCTAAACCTGAGAGTCAGGAGAACAGGTAAAGAAGCAGTCTTGATTACAGAAAGTTGCAAAAAGACGTGATGTCAGGGGAAAAGACAAGTGATAAAAGAAGTAGAAAGTTGAAAAGCAAGTTCAAGGATATTGGGGGTGGGTGGGTTAGTTTGTAATAGAAGAGGAGTACCAAAGGGCAGAGTGGAAGAAGCTATTAGAGCATTTGGTATATGTGGAAAAGACTAACTTGGCTCCTTTTATTCCATATCGTCGGGAACAAACATTTATCAATTGCTTTTTATGTGTAATATACTAGGTTGGGTCTTGGGGAGGACCCAGAAATATAAAAGTCCTTATCCGTAAAGGACCCACATATACAAAAAAATATTTACAACTGCTCTTTTTGTGGTGGCAAAGAATTGGAAATTGAGGAGATGTCCACTAATAGGGGAATGGCTGAACAATTTGTGGTATATGAATGTAATGGAATACTATTGTGCTATAAGAAATAGCAGATTTCAGAAAAACCTGGAAGGACTTACATGAACTGATGCTGAGTGAAGTGAGCAGAAGCAGGGGAACATTGTACACAGCAACAGCAACATTGCATCATGATTAACTATGATAAACTTAGCTCCTCTCAACAATACAATGGTCCAAGACAATTCCAGAAAACCCGTGATGGAAAATGCTAACCACATCTAGAGAAGAACTATTGAATCTGAATGCAGATTGAAGCATACTATTTTCACTTTTTTTTGTTTTTTCTTTCACATGGTTTTTCTCTTTAATTCTGATTCTTCTTTCACAATATGATTAACGTGGAAATATGTTTAACATGATTATCATGATATCAGATTGTTTGCTGTCTTGGGGAGAGAGGGAGGGATAAAAATTTGGAACCCCAAATTTTACAAAAATGAATGTTGAAAACTATCTTTACATGCATGCAATTGAAAAAAATACTATTAGGGAAAAAAAACTTTTAAAACAGGAAGATTAAAAAAAAGTCTTTATCCTTTAAGGGGTTCATGACCTCACTGGGGAGACAAGAAATCTATATAAGACTTAAAAAATGACTACAGATTGTCTTCAAAATGTTTTAGTCCTACTATTATGTCTTTCTGATGTCAAGATTGCTGGAAGGCTAGACAGTTGAGCAAAATTCAGAAACTGACAAGGTTCAACTGCAGGCACAGTAAGAGATTATGATGTCTAAGGACTGTCTACCTGTATGCAGAGGCTCATTTCCAAAGTGTTGATCACAAAGGGCTCCCTATTAGAGGGACCACTGTGACCCTTAAGACAGAAAAAATATTAAGTCTTATTCAGGCCTACATGGCCCCCTTCTGCCTCTAAAATGAGTATGGTGGAACCTTAGCAAAAAATGCTAAGAATTACACCGTTCTTAGGTTGACTAGAAACAGTAATTGTTGGGACTCTCAACACATGATCTTTGTGTATTTGCCAATGTGAGACACTATTAGAAATGCTGACAATATTTATATCGATGTTATATCGACTAGAAAACACAAAGAAGCTATGATTAAGTGAAAGGACGGTGCACAGCAGAGAACAAAAAGAAAACTTACAAGGAAGCTGGGTAGCTTGGACAACAATGTGTAGTATTTATTATATAGGTCTTCTTGAAATGGAAATTTATTGTTTTGTATTGAATCCTCTCATGTTCTGCAGTGTACGTGGCAATGTTCTTTTTTTTTTTTTCTTTTCTTGTTTTGTATTTAAGTTTAAAATAAATGAAAAGAAAATGAGAAAAATTAAATAAAAAAGGAAAAAATAATAAAGGGTGGCCCAAAGATTTTCCTTGGAGAGGTGAATAAAGGAATTAAAGGAGTTTGCTTTGGATATACAACAAAATAGAATTTTGTGTTATTCCTGATGATCTGTTTCTTCTTGCAAAGTTCTTGATGATTGTAAGCAGATAACAATGAAGATTATTACATCTTAGGCACCAACATTTTGAAAGTGTCAATGCCTTGTTTTTATTCCAGTCATTTCCCAATATATTATCCCTACCCCACTGAATCTTCCATTGTGACAAAGAAAAACAATCAAGAGAAACTGACCAGCAAAATTAGCACATCTGACAAAATATGCAGCATCCTACTCTCATATTCCCTCACAACTCTTCTGAGAGGAGCAAAATGTATTCCATTTGTTTTCCTGAACCAAGATTAGTCAATTATACATCAACAGCTCTTGCAAAGGATGAAGTAGAGGAATAGTATGAAAACCTTGACTAGGGCCTCCAAACTGGATTAAAGTATACTTTTCTGTTTCAGTCAAACTGGACTCTTATTCCATCTCCCGTCTCTATGTCTTTGTACAGGCTGTCCCTCTAGGGGTGTACTACTAAACGTTTAACAAGCTTTTCTCCAGAAAAAAAGTTGAATTTACCTTCCTAACATTTTTTTCGTCACTTTAAGTCTAAACAATCAACAAAGCTATAAATCATGCTCTGATGTGTAGCATTTGTTGATTTACAAGATGTAAATGCCCACACTGAAAATTTTAATAGTATTTATATATCTTGGAAATGAGATCTTTATCAGAGAGACTTGCGAAGATGTTTTCTGTTAACTATTTCCCTTCTAATCTTAACTATATTAGATTTATGTTTATATAACCAAAATTATTCATTTTTTCTTCTATGAGCCTCTTTCTGGTTTAATCATGAACTCTTTTTAAACCCATAGATCTGAAAGGAACTTTCTTCCTTGTTCCTCCCATTTATGACGTAACCTAGGATACCTAGGTCAGGTATTCATTTTGGAGCATATCTTGGTATACGCTGTGATTGCAGGTGGTCTAAATCTGACTTCTGCCAGACTACTTCTCCCATCATGTCACATATGAAGCCCTTCCTCCAGTAACCGAAGCTTGGGGTTTATCAAACAGTACTCTACCAAGCTCTTTTGCTTCTGTTACCATATATGTTCCACTGATTGACCTCGCTATCTTCTAACCAGTACTGAAATATTTTGATGATTATTGTTTTGCATTATAGTTTGAGATCTTTCTTTGCTTAGGCCCCTTTCCTTCCCACTTTTTTTTTTCGTTATTTCCCATGAGATTCTTGATCTTTTGTTCTTCCAGATGAATTTTGTTGTTTTCTGGTAAATGTAATAAAGCAATATAAAGTAATATTTTGGTAGTTTTGATAGGTATCCCTGCTAAAATAACTTATGTAGAATTATTTTTATTTTTCTAGCTCAGCCTACTGATGAGCCATTAATATTTCTCCAATTATTTAGGTCTGTATATTCATCACTTTATAGTTGTAGTTATACAGTTCTGTGTGTATCTTGGTAGGTAAGCTCAGAGTACATTCTCTAGTTGTTTTAAATGGGATTTCTCTTTTTTATCTTTCTTCTGGGTTTTTGCTAGTATTATACGTTCGTTGTTGTTCTAAGTACATTATCATATTAACCTGCAAAAACTGCCAGTTTCATTTCTTCTGATTATAGTTGTTCCCTTAATTTCTTTTTCTTGTCGCCATTTCAAACAAAAGTGGTAAACATGGAATTCTTAATTTACTTCTGATATTATTAGGAAGGATTGTATTCCATTACATATGCTAGTCCTTGTACTTTTTTCTTTCACTTTTTACCATGTAATAGTATTTTATTTTTCCAATTACATGCAAAGATAGATTTCAACATTCACTTTTATAAGATTTTGCGTTCCAAATTTTTCTCCCTCCCTCCTGGTGCACCTCTCCCCAAGATGGCAAGCAATCTAATATAGGTTATACATGTACAATCATATTAAACATATTTCAGAATTAATCATGTTATGAAAGAAGAAGCAGAAAAGGTAAAAACCAAGAGAAAGAAAAAGCAACAACAACAAAAAATTGAAAATAGTACACTTTGATCTGCATTTACACTTTAGTTCTCTCTCTGGATGTGGATAGCATTTTCCATCATAAGTCTTTTAGAATTGTTTTAGATCACTGTGTTGTTGAAAAGAGCAAAGGCTATCAAAGTTGATCATCACACAAATTTGATGTTACTGTGTACAATGTTCTGGTCCTTGGTTTTTGATATACTATTCAACATGTTAAGAGGTTCACTTATTCCTATTTTCTAGGGTTTTCAATAGAAATGGGTGTTGTTTCCTCAAAAGCTGTCCCCCCCATCTACAAAAATGAACACTATTTTTGTTGTTCCTATAGGATGGTTGATTATATAGTTTTTCTAATATTGAACCAATCCTGTTTCCTTGGTATTCCAACTCAGTCATAGTGTATAATCTTAATGAAATGATGCTATAATCTCCTGGCTTTTTTTTTTGTATTGATATTCATTAGGCATATTAGGCTATAATTTTCTGTTTATTCTTTCTCCTGGTTTAGATATCAAGACCATATATGAATCATATAAGGAATTTGGTAAAAACACCTAATTTTCCTTTTTTTTTTGACAGATTACAAGTAATATTGATATATTTTGTCTTAAATATTTGGTGAAATTTACCATTTTCATTGTGAATCTATTTTGGTCTCAGTACTTTTTTCTCTAGGAACTATTTTATGGCTTTTTTTTTCTTTGATTGGGTTAACTTCTCTTTTCTCATTCTAATAATGTGGGCATTTTATATTTTTGTAAATATTTATGTGAATGTCAGTTTTGTCAGCACATAATTGGGCAAAAGGTTTCTAGTAATTTTCTTTATCATTTGTGAATTTACCTTTTTCACTTTTGTTTCATGTAGTGAAAATCTAACTTTCAACACTGTGGATAACTTAATGCGTATATGGAGGGAATATATATGGAATAACAAATAATTAAACTGGGATTGGGGGAGTAAAGAGATATCAGTTAGAGTTCCTTATCTGAATTGGCATATCTGTGTGGCTATTAGCTGATATGTGACCTGGTTACTTGTAAAATTAACAACCTGTTGTGTTCCTTAAGGGGCTATTTAGAATAACACATTCTATTTGCTGTACCTTAGAAAATAGACAAAACCATCTACTGATTATTATGTAAAGAACCATTAGATTATTTTATAATTCAATTATTAAAGGACATTTAGTTGTATGCAAAGGAAAACTCCATTAGAAAGCTCATTATTAAATTAAGGAGTATCAAGAGAAAGGATTAGAATTCAAGTATTTCTTATGCTCCCTCAGACAAAACACTATTACAAACACTGTATGTGGTCTTGTATTCAAGGCCCTTCACAATCTGCATTTTTTTCTGCCTCATTCCAGCCACCTTTATGATCTCCTCCCAAACTCCATCCTTTGACTCCATTCCTGTGTCCCCCAGCTCTGATTTCAACATATCTCACTTTGAAACAATGATCCACATCCAACTTCCTGGTCATTTCCTCACTACATCGCTGAACTCGTACTCATATTTGCATCTTCATCACTTAACAGTAGGTCTCGTCCTTGGTAAGCATTGTATCAACTCCCACAACTCTCTGATCTTACTTTCTGCCCCAGCCAAATTAGCCTACTTGGAACATGCCTTAGCCCATACCATTCTCTTCACCTAGAATAACCTCCTTACCCACCAAAACCCATTGTAATCCTATCCATCATTTAATGTCTGGATCAAATGCCAGTACTTTCACGAAGCCTTCCCTGATCATTCCTTGAAAAATGATCCTTTCCTCCTTTGCACTTTCCACCTATGCTACTCACTTGGATCTTGCCTTGTATTTTAATTGTGTACTTTTGATATTCACCAAATTATAAAGGTCCAGAATTTAAGGGGACACAAGTGATTTACACTTATCCTCAAGGTTGCTGAAAGGGAAGCATTATTAGACTGCTACATAAATACATAATCTGATTTCACACATTAAGTTACACAGCTAAGGAATGCAGTACTTTGAATACATCACAACGATAATAACCAGTAAGGGAATAACTGAAAATCATTATAGCAGTGGCAAAATAAAAGAGCAAAGAGCCAGAAGGCAGAAGACCTAAAATCTAGCCCTGGAACTGCCACTAACCAGCTGTGTAGTTAGGAGGCAAATCACTTCTGATCCCATTGGCTCATTTGCAAAAATAAGGGATTGGGCTAGAGGTTGTAGGCACATTTCCAATTCTATCCTATAATTCTGGACCTAATAGCAAAAGGAAGCAGGTGGTAGTGGTAGCTAGGGATAGATTAATCTTGTAAAGAATACCTAGAGTTCCATTATCACTGTTGCTTCTTTCAGCCACGACTTTCCTGTAGAAAATACATTGTGTCAGCTCTAGGGAAAAAAAGCCATTCATCACTTTCCTGACTAAGGTATATAGAGAGGCAAAAACAGTTTTGAGCCCTCAATTCATCTCTACTTCTTAACCTCTATCATAATGAGAAATATTAACAGAAAAAGTGATTACAGTTTTCAAAATGGTAAAATACAACTAGAAGGTGAATGCATAGGCAAGACTATTAAGGAATATTTGTATTATAAAATAAACCAAGACTTAAAAGTGTTTCCAAAAGCAGTCATGCGAAACTATGTACAATATTCCTGAAGAATAAGGATAGCTAATAAAGTTCTGTAATCTGGATGCCGGAAACTAGGGAGAGCAACTAAATCACTACCATTATTACTATAGAACCTTATCAAGTCAGGGGGTGACTAGATGAACTTCTGGGCTGGCAATATTCCTTTCAAAGTACTCCAGGATTTTGGATTTCTTATACTTCTCATAGTAGCAAGGGGATGCATATGGGTAATTTCATAATATCTATGTTCTGAGCTTCCCTTAAAATATTACTGCATTACCTTATTGTGATGTCGTGTCCTTGGATTCTCAAAGGTTAATGTCGGAGTGTAAATTCTGGCAAAACCTAAGTTAGTGAAGTCCAGCAACACATGTGACTTTCTGACTAGCTTAAGTAATTTTGGAAATGTTCATCTATGGTTTAGTCAATGGATAATTAATTTTATATCCTGCCCAACCCCTTAAACTTCTGCAGTGATATGGCAAAGTAGAAAAGAGGATAGAAGATCTAATAATTGCAATTTCAAGATAGACTACTTAGCACAATTTGTTAAGCACTTTTAAAAAGCTACGTCCAGTGAATCGATGTACTTCTGAAAGAACTGAAACACATCCATACTGATAGACCATGAATGATACCAGGAGACAAATCTGAAGTAGAAATGGTTCCCAGGTTTTTAAAAGTATTATAGAACCCTAGAGCTGGAACACACCTTAGAGGGCCATCTAGTCTAACCCTGAATTTTACAGATGATAAATTGGGAGTCTCAGAAAGGTCAAGTAATTTCTCTCAAGGTTACACAGGTAAGAGAGTAGCACACCTGAGATTCTAACCCAAGCTCACTGACTTTAAATCCAGCGTCCTTTCTACCACATAATGTGTCCTTCCATATTTCCCCAAAGGAACAAATATAATTTCACTGGGCCTTTGATTATCTCACCCTACAATGCTAACGATGAATATAAACAAACAGCCTAACTAGTTAGATACAAAGCTTCTTGCAGATCAGGTACCAATGTGTATAGGCTGAATTAGAACAAAAGTTCTGAGAACCTGATAAGATTCTCAAAATGCCTATCACAACTGGTGGGTTGAAAAAGTCCAGAAATCACAGTGCTGACTGTAAAGACAATGGTGGGTTTGAACATGTTATACTGTTATCAATAAAAACATAAATAATAACTGACCATGGACTAATCATACAGTAGAGATACAGTAGGGAAGGGCGGGGGGACGAAGGGGAAGGGGAAAAAGGAGAGGGAGGGGGTTAAAGGAGGGGAGGGAGGAAGAGAGAGAGAGAGGAAAAGAGAGAGAGAGAGAGAGACCAAGGGAGGGAGAAAAGTGTTCATTTTGGTAATTTTACAAAACATGTAATTAAGAATTAAACATTCTTTTCTTTATCCTCAAATGGGTAAAAACTAAACTTTTTATAAAATAATGTTGATGGAAATTTAAAATAAAAACAAACTAGGGTTCAAATCAATTAATTGGAAACAGTACTATTATGGTTTTCAATTTTCTTAAACATAGATAGCAACAAGCAGGAAAAACAATATATTAAAATGTCACCACTGTTTCTGAAACTGTTAGGCAAATGTTTACTCATGATGCATACATTTTTCATGTTAAGTAATTTAAAACTCTTCTAAGAATTATTAACCAGTTATTCTACCCACCAAGGAAACCATTACCTAATTAGACACTAGATACTTTGTATAATTGAGTCATGCTGTTTCAAGTATCTAGTAACAAACCTTCAGACCTTTTAAAGAAATACTGGTCAACAACCTTGAGATACAGACACATCAAAATTAACTCTATGTCTAATGCCGGGTCTATACAACAAAAGGTGTATATAGGAAAACACAATTATCCACTGACCCTGTGTCTTTCTAGACAAATGATTCTCAAATATAGTTTTGAGATACTCTATAATGTCTCCTAGTAATTCAAGGGAAATTAAAATGCACACACTCAAAACAAAATTATTTTAAAACATTCTTTTTAAAAAAACTGTGTATAGCACTTGGAAAGGTTAAGAAAAAATTGCAATGTATTCAGTTTTGTACCTTTACCATTTTGGTAATCATCAGTCTATGCAATCTACATACTTCATGGTTTTTTTAAAAAGTCCTAACTGCTTCTTTGGTAAGGCAGAGTTTGATTTGAGGGTTAAGAAAGATTTTACCTAATCAAGGAACAGATGTTATATATGTTAATTATATAGTTAAAACACTTTTCCTTGAAATAAGGTAAAAAGACATTCTGTAGTACTTTTTATATTTACAGTACACACATTTTAACAGTATGTGCAATGTATTTTTTTAAAGAGGTCAAATGAATCAATTTTGCAAATTTTCTATTAAGTTCATTTTATTAAAAAAATAAGTTCTATGTTCAACACGTATATTAGCTTGCTGTAAGACTGCAGATCTAAAAGCATCTTACCATAACATTTATTAAATGATGATAAAATTAGACATTTTTTTCTTCACATCCTGAAATGTGCAACTAGCTCAAGGGTATTTCTAACAATGAAATAATCCTAACATGTCATCTGAAATAAAAATTTTGTAATGAAAAACAGGTGTTAGCAAAGAAAAGAAAATTTATAGTTGACATTCTAATGCTGAACTTTAAAAAATGTTATTTCTCTACTAAATAAACATACTAAAATTGTTTTTGCAGGGAAAGGACATGAAAGAGAAGATAATGAAGGAAATAACCTCTATTCAAATAACAAATAATTTTATCTCAATAGTTTTCTTTCTTTAAACAGTCAACCTTCGCCCTACACAAATTTTAAGTAAAAGTAGACAATGGTCCTTGAAAGCTGCAGAGATTGCCAAACTGAAACCAAAACCACTTTTTTTAAACCAGGTAATTTAAAATGCGCCCCCCCCCCCCTCACCTTTTGCTCCCACCTTGTTCTTCTATTCCCTTTATATCCTATATACTTTTAATTCTATCATGGAATGCAAAATAAGAATAAAAAATTATACTTCAATTCTAAACACAGCTTAATGTTTTTTAAATGGGCAAAATTTGTCTTTAGATGTATGAAGATTTCATTGGAAAAGTAATGAATGATTGGGTAGAATCATGCAAGATCTGTACCTGACAGCTGTAAATCTCTCATCTCAATACCAACACCTTTGAAAATTATAAAGGAGAATGTAAGGTAGGAGCTTATTCTGCATTTTACAATGATTTAAGGCTGTAACATCCTTTTCATGTAAGAATAAATCATACTGTGAAAATATCTCGATTAAAAAGCTTAAGTCTATCTAAAACCCAAGAAAAATCAAAGAACACTGAAGATATTTTGCAGTAGACATTACAAAAAATAGTAATCCTGTATTTATATATGTATGATTATACAGATTTTTAAAATGTTCATTACTTAACTATGGCACATAGATTGTAGCACATTTTGAACAATAATATAGAAAGGTAATGTGGGCAATTTGCAATTCTAACCATACTTACCAAACAGTTCTATAATGAAACCTTTCGAAACTTTTCAAGATACATTTATACAACTAGTACAGGTGTATTACTAAGCAGTATAACTCAGGACACTCCTTGAAATTGTTCTTAATGCTGCTTTTGATTCAAAAGTTGTTTGTGAACAGTTACACATCACAATGCATGAAATGAAAACCAAAAGATTAAAAGCCTTTAATTTTTACTGCTACATTGCTTGAATTTGTGCCTTGTATTTGTGGATAATCATCATTTACTGGGCCTAAGTTGAATTTAGACATAGTCTAATACTATTTCAAAACTGTACTCATAGTGTTTTAAAACTAAATGTAAAAGGTGAAAATAGGATCACAAAATACCTGAATAGTCCCTTGAATTATGTACATTACACTCAATGGGGAACTTAATATCAATTTACTAAAGAATAGCAAGTTAACACTTTATCCTATAAGTATTTTCTTTTTATTTGTCTTATGTTTAGAAGTTGCTATTAAGTACTATTAACAGAAAATACATAACAAAAGCTTCCTAACAAGTGAAAAAATTAATTACAAATGCTGGAAAAATTGGCTTCATTAACATATTTACAGAATTTTACTTAATACATACTCCTTTGGGAATCAATTATGACACATTTGTACAAACTTTTTTTTTAAAAACATTCCCAATCTATTTTGAGTAGTGAAATACTTCAGTTCTTTAGTCTATTTAGCTGAAGGTAAAAACATTCCGTTTCTGACAGGAGAGCTAACATGCAGAAAAGTTCAGTCTGAGCTGCTGTTGATATATTGATCTGCTTTTTCCTGTAAAGATGCTTCTGATAAATTAATGTCTCTATGTCCCTTCTTTTCTTTGCTCTGCTCTTCCTGTAGTTTTAGGATTATGTTCCGGATTTCTTCTCGTTTAGTTTTCATTCTTGGGCGAGGGAACCAGTCTGTCAAATTCATTGGAAGTTCAAAATTCAAAATTGGATTCTTAATACAAAAAAGGAAAAAAGATGCCCATTAGAAAACAGCAAAAAAATATTAATCACTATCTCACAGGACTGTGGTAAGGAAATTGCTCTGTAAACTTTAAAATGTCAAGAAATTCCACCTGTGTGCACGTATATTATGCATCTATTATTATGGACATCTACATAATTACAAAATGTAACAAAATTTTAGGAATTAATTTACTTCAGCAACTGAAATGAAGATACCACTGAGCTGCAATGAATTGCTCTTACATAACCTGCCTCAAGAGCCAAGAAACCAATATACACAGTAACTACAACTATGTATACAGAAAGACACACGAAAAATCAAAATCAAAGGTAAATCTAACAAAATTATAAATATCAAGTGGGACTCAAATGAAGAGATATGAGAAGACACCCCAACCTACTCCTGTGTGGAGAGAGGAGGTCTACTGATGGCTACACAATGCACATGTTTTTGGACTTTTTCAATGTATTGATAAGTTGTGCTGACTTTTTTTTTCCTCTCTAAAAAAATTCTATTTATCATATGCAATGGCTCTCTGGAAGGCGGGGTAAGAGAAGGGATACATGGGATGCTATGGTGATGTAAGAAACAGAAATATCAACAAAAATGAATGAAATTTATAAATAAAAATGAAAAAAATCTAGTAAAGTTATCACTAAGTGAAATTTATTATGGAATCTTCTAGTTCTCAATTTTATTGCCTAATGTCAGATTTTTAAAGAGCATAAATAAAATTTTGGTTGCCTTAATTTTGACTGATATCACGGAAAACATTTAACTACACCCATTAAATGAATGAACTGAAACTCACCTCAAAAAAGCTTTCCACATATTGCAATACATATACTCCACAATCACTGAAGTTGTTTTGCTGTGGTACTTTTGGATTGGAGCCTTTCATGAGATCTTTGGAAAAACTTCTTTTACTTCCTTTTCTTACTTCCCATTCCACTTCCAGATACCTGTGATAATGCATATATAGTAAGGCTATTTTCCTACTTGTTCTGAAAACTCTAATATTGCATAAAGTGCAAAGAATGAGACTTAGAACTTACTCTCTCAGTGTTTTTACAACATTTGAGCGAGAAGGACCTCTGAGTGAATCCATAAGCAGGATACAGGGTCTTTTTTTTTTGCGTGTATAAGGGTGGAAGAAAGAGAGAAAGGAGGAAAAAAAATTACTGTCATTAGTAACATAGCTGCTGCAAAGACATGAAAAATTACGCAGAAAAGTCAAACAGTTTAAAGCTAAAACATTACTATTTAATATCTATAGCCCTTAGCAAAGACGCTAAACAGAAAATCTTATACCATTTACTCATAATGCTTAGTTATTTGTCAATGGTGATACTGGATTCAAAAGAAATTAAATATATTAATATTATATGGTATACTTTTAAAATAAAACTTCAAAAGGTATATCTTTGGAAATTACATCAAATATACCTTGCAAAATATACCAGAAAGTTTTCCTAGTCTTAATTCAACCTCCCAGTACTCACAGGCAGTTCCTTAAGATCATAAATTACAAAAAAGTTGATGTTTCTACATTAATGGAAGTTTCCAGGAAAATCCTCATAGCAATTGAATCACAGATCTGGAATAAATATCCCCACCTACAGCCCCAGAGATGATCACATGTTTGAAAATACCTCTAAAAGAAATTTAGCCCACCAAAACCAAATTAATTTCTATTCCAAAAGAACAAATATCTAGAACTGGAAGGGCCCCTCAGAATTCCATCAACACCCTTCCTTTTCACATGAGTTAACTGACGTCTAAAGTGAAGGGGCTTGCCCAAGGTCACACAAGTAACAAGGCTCAAAAAAAGGAAATTCAACTTGGGACTCCTTCATTTTATTATAATATTACTGTAGATATTTGGCTTGTGGATTAATTCTAAGTTACAAATAAAAGGTAGCATAACACAAAGATAAATCAACCTATGCAAAATCCTCTATCCACAGACTGATATGCTGAAATATTATGTATGCAATCTCTTGGCCAGACACGTGAAGTGCTACAAGACACCCACCCAGAGATATGCAAAAAATTCTTAATTAATTAAAACTAAAATTTCCAAAGTACAGAAAAATTTGCACTAAGAGTCTGAAGGCAGAGCAAAGATACTTTACTTTCTTTCTTTTTTTTGGTCTATGTTTTCTTTCACAGCATGAATTACATGGAAATGTGTTTTGTAGGACTACACATGCATAACCTCTGTCAAATTGCTTGCCTTTTGTGTGAGGGGAGGGAGAGAGTTTGGAACTCAAAATTTGGAAAAAAAAAAAAAGAATGGTCAAATTGTTTTATACAGAATTGGGAAAAAATATCAAATTACAAAAAAAGGGGAAAAAGAAAAGAAAAATATGCACTAGCTCATAGAAGTCCTAATTCTATAATATCTTCTTTTTACCCAAGGAGTATTACAGCATACCTAAGTTACGGTGAAGAATGGCTAGCTCAAAGGAGAGTTTTCTAGTCTTCTGTACCTAGTTCTGTATATACTCCTAGTTTTAACTAGGAGTGTCAGGGAGCTATTAGCCAACCTAATCCATCTGGGAAGGAAAGGAAAAGTTCATATATCCAGAGAATCCCAAATCAACTGTTCAGGGACAAGAAAACTTTATTAAAAACCTAAGCTCCTCTCCTGGGAGTCCCTCAGATCAGAGACAAGTCCAAATCAGGCTATCTGGTGATGGAGGGGGAGGGGAAAGAAAGTATAGGCCAGGGTAAATACTTCTGGAATGTTCTCACCAAACAAAATATTCATAGAAGTTAATGGTTCTCACTTGTATTTTCTAATAATAAGGATTTAAAGAAATTTCAATGTAACATCTTAGCTGACTTAATTATAAATGAAATGGTGACAAATTATTTGACTTTTTTTTGATGAATTAACTTGAAACCCATTTTAATTCACTCAGGAAAAAAAAAATCCACATGCCAGAGAATTCGAATCCCAAACCAAATGGTCAAAAGGCAAGAGAAGAGTCTGAAAAAGGATCTCACATGCACAGGGTGATCTCAGTGGCTCTGGAACAAGTCTGTACTGGTACGGTCTGGAATCCATCAGTTTTAAGATTTTCACCCCACATTATTTCTACATTACAAGTGATTATTGAAATGACCCATCAATTTCTATTTTCCATCCCATAGAGCTTGCTATTTTGCTTTTAGGTAGTCTCACTTTGTACTCAAGAAATATAATTTAATACTTACTGTTTACAGATCGTAGGTTTCAGATGCCATTGTCCTAATTCAGAACTGCAGGTATCATCAAGACCCCCATCATCACTGCTATCTTCCTATAAAAAGGAACCATATTATTTATATTTGCAGAATGTACAACCACCTAAAAAATGTTTAGTCAAAATAAATGTATAATCATTCTCATAGAAAATAATTCAAAAAAGTATATTTATTTAATTGATGAACTATAGTATAACTTCTATTATGAGTAATATTTGACTAATGTTGTCTAATATTAGGTAATATTAATTTCATCTAATCCAATTCCACACATGGCAATACTGACATATAAAAAAACAGTATTATAAGCCAGAGTAGGTAGAAGAAGCTCTTTTACTGAACCAAGAGTAAGACCCTAAGAAGGGATTCCTAAAACTTCTAATAGTGTTATTAGATTTTAATCTACATGTATAATTGCCCAGATCTGAATTTCTAAGTGGCAAAAAAATTTATACCAGTGGTTTAAATGAAACTGTTACAAAATAAGATATAACTCATGTTAAAGACACATTTAAAAAAAAAAGCAATATTGGACTTGTCTGGGATATACTTATACTTACTAATACTTAATCTCTGAAGAGCTATTTATTTTTCTTACAAAGACAGGGCAATGATACTTGTAAGATGGCAGCTTTTAAAAAAGCATGTAAAAGAATCATAGAGGTAAAGTTGGAAAGGATCTCAGAAGTCATCTAATCCAATTCTCTCATGTTACAGATGAAGAAAATTAGGCCTGGGGATGTTAAACAACATGCCCAAGTTAACAGAAATAATGTCAGAGATAGATTTTTGAATCCAGCTGTTCTTATTCCACATCCAATGCTTCTTATACTGCACCACACTGTTTCCAGTAGTGCTTATGGCTTACAAGTTCCTGATCAATCTTGCTGCAAGACCCCTTTCCCCCAAACCCATTTTAATGTTTTGAGAATGTTTTTGGATGGCAGAATGCAGCTTACACACAAAAAAAAAAAAGAAAAAAAAAGAGGAAGAAAAAAGACAAAACATATCCTCCACCTCCCACCAAAAAAAAACCCCAGACAACAAAACAAAAACCCTATGTTATTTATTTTTACTAGTTCATGTGGTGTTTTGACCAAAGAGCAATGCCATTACGCCAAAGGCAAGCTTATAATTTTTAGATATATTAGTTTTTAAGGTTTGATAAATAAATTCAAATCTAGAACTCAAATACATCTTTGGTCCACAAAAAAGGATGAAGAGAAAGTAGATGTTCCTCAAAAGAAACCTATCATCAGTATTCAAAGATAATTCAAAGACATCCTAATGGTAGCATCAATTATTATTAGCATCCATTAACTAGTGTATCAAAAGTGTAACACATTACCCTCACATAAATGATTCACACACACAACAAAGCATGTGCCCAGGCACAATTAACCTTTAGCTGAGGCTTCTAAGAAAAGGTATAGGCATCTCCCCCCAGACCATGTGAATTTCAAAGCTTTAGGGCCTGTACCGAATTATAGGAAGACATATTTGCAAACAAATTAGGGAAAATTTTGGCAAATATATGAAAAATGAACGATACAGAACATGACACTCATGTTAAATAAACCAAATTAAAAGATCATCAGAGAACTCAGAAATGAAAAGATTATAAAATTGTCCTGTGTTCCCTTTTCCACTCATTCCAAATTTAAATCATGTTCAATTCAACCTGATAGTAGACAAAAGACTAAATGTGAATCATAAATACCCCTGGGGGGGGAGGGGAGGGGAGCAATCTAATTAGCATATGAACTTTAATCAGATATTAAACAATGAAGAGAGGGAGATTAGTTCATAGAGCCTAAAGAGATTTACGCTAAAAGCTTATAAATACAGCAGCAGTCCATTAAATTAAGAATAAATTTTTGAACAGGAAAAAAGTTGAGGAAATGGAGTAGATTTGTTTTCATATTACCCAAACCCATAAGCAGTACAGTTTTATGACTTTTTCAGAACTTATGGAAATTGCTTAGTTCTTTACTTGTAAAGTTCTTTTCTTTACAAAAATGTCTTTGAATTGAGTATAGGATACTGCTGTCCCTTCTTTTTCTTTTTTACTTAGGTACTATTCTTCACCTGGTTATCTTGATCTTCTGAGAAGTCAATAAGTTCATCTTCAAGCAATTTATTACCAATATCAGCTGGCTCCTCACTATAATTTAATCTGATTCTGTTCAAACCATCTGTATCAGTAAGGAAAACAAATATATGAAAAAAATCACACACATATATATTTCAAGAATCCTATGGGCTAATGTCAGTATTAATAGGTGCCTATGATCTAAACTTTTCTACACTTGTGAATAGTTGTCATCACTTGCATATTAAAACCACATATAAATAAGATCTAATGAAACCTCTGTTTAATTGTTATTACCATAAATACAAGATAATATAAAATATACAAAACTGGGAAATATCAACACTGTAAGAAAGAATATTAATACAATTATAAAAATCTTCATAGAAATAAATGAATATTTAAATAATTATTGATACAATTTGTTCATGTTTGGTTTGTGTTAATAGAATAAAAATGACAGTTACAGATTTATAGATTATCTTACAGATTTAGTGCCATACCAAATTACCAAAGGGTTACTTAACAGAACAGAACAAAATAATAGCAAATTCTTCTGGACAGAGAAAATGTCAGGGGAAATGAGGGCCTAGCATAGTAGGATGCAAATTGTATTTCAAAGCAATTGTCAAAATGACTTGTTATTGGCAACAATAAAGAAAAGTTTATCAATAAAAAAATCAGTTATATGAGACCCAGAAGTAATCAAACATAGCAGAATGTCTAATAAAACCAGTTGAAAGTAGTAGGGTAGAGTGGGGAAGGGAGGGCGGGGCGGGGCCGGGGAGCAGAGCCAAGAAGGCCGCTAGAAAGCAGGGACTTGCATTACCTCCCACCCAGGTCCCTCGAAACACCTATAAAAATGGCTCTGAACAAATTGTAGAACTGAAGAACCCATGAAACAGCAGAGGGAAGCAGGGCTCCAGCCCAAGACAGCCTAGATGGTCGCAGAGTAAGGTCTATCGCAGGGACCTGGGAGCGGAGCAGAGCAGAGCCCAGCATGGGCCATGAGGACCAACCAGACCAGGAGCTGGGCAGAACAGGCCCTAGCGCCCTGAATCAGTGAGCTGTGGCAGTTACCAGACTTCTCAACCCACAAACACCAAAGACAACAGAGAAGGTTAGTGGGAAAAGCTGCTGGGACAGAGTGAAAGGAGTTTGTGGTTTGGCCACCGCCCGTAGACAGCAGAGGTAGTGCAGCTACAGAACTGCAACTGCAGTTGCTTCTGGACCCAGGCTCACCTGGTAGGAGGAATTAAGTGGTGGATCAGGGTGGGAGTGCTGAATCTGCTTAAGATTTCAGTCAAGTCCAAGATGGTGGTTCTTGGGGAAGGAGGAGTGCTGGTGTGGAAGAGCTGGCTGTGTAGCTCTGAAAACAGCGCAGCCCCTCAAGCTTGGGACAAAGTACTCTGTACTCTACAAGCAGTCATACCCCCACAAAAGCTCAAGGGTCAAGTAAGTTGGCTGGGAACATGGCCAGGCAGCGAAAACAGACTCAGATTCAGACTTTGGAATCTTTCTTTGGTGACAAAGAAGAACAAAACATACAGCCTGAAGAAGTCAACAAAGTCCAAGAGCCTACACCAAAAGCCTCCAAGAAAAACATGAACTGGTCTCAGGCCATGGAAGAGCTCAAAAAGGATTTGGAAAAGCAAGTTAGAGAAGTAGAGGAAAAATTGGGAAGAGAAATGAGAATGATGCAAGAAAACCATGAAAAACAAGTCAATGACTTGCTAAAGGAGACCCAAAAAAATATGGAAAAAAATACGGAAAAAAATATGGAAGAAAACAACACCTTAAAAAATAGACTAACTCAAATGGCAAAAGAGCTCCAAAAAGCCAATGAAGAGAAAAATGCCTTGAAAGGCAGAATTAGCCAAATGGAAAAGGAGGTCCAAAAGACCACTGAAGAAAATACTACCTTAAAAATTTGATTGGAGCAAGTGGAAGCTAGTGACTTGATAAGAAATCAAGATATTATAAAACAGAACCAAAGGAATAAAAAAGTGGAAGACAATGTCAAATGTCTCATTGGACAAACCACCTACCTGGAAAACAGATCCAGGAGAGAGACTAAAAATTATTGGACCACCTGAAAGCCATGATCAAAAAAAGAGCCTAGATATCATCTTTCAAGAAATGATCAAGGAGAAGTGCCCTGATATTCTAGAGCCAGAGGGTAAAATAGAAATTGAAAGAAGCCACCGACTGCCTCCTGACAAAGATCCTAGAAAGAAAACTCCTAAGGAATATTGTCACCAAATTCCAGAGTTCCCAGGTCAAGGAGAAAATACTGCAAGCAGCCAGAAAGAAACAATTTTAGTATTGTGGAAACACAATGAGAATAAGACAAGATCTAGCAGCTTCTACATTAAGGGATCAAAGGGCTTGGAAGATGATATTCCAGTGGTCAATGGAGCTATGATTAAAACCAAGAATCACCTACTGTGTTGGCAACCAAAAATGGGCTCCTTAGCACTTAGTCAACAAGTGCCCTTGACTAGTTTGGCTTTTTCCCCTGAACTGAATGCTGTTTGTATGTTGGACTGGAGTAAGCTTGTCGGCCCCTTCACCTTGCTTCCCTTGCTTAAGCTGATCAAAAGAACCTGTGCTTTCCCAGTCAACCCCTTCACCTTGCTTAAGTAGATCGAAAGAACCTGTGCTTTCCCCAGCGTACCTTATACCCCCGCAGAAGCCAGATGGTTAAAAACAGCTTCCATCGGAGCCCGAGGCTGCCACAGCCACAGCCGAAGCAGGAGCTGCCGGTAGCAGAGCTGACCTAGCTGATCAAGGACTTGAGGCCAGTGGGTAATCTTTTTACCATAGAGGGGGAGAAAGGGACAGCTATGATTAAAACCAAGAATCATCTACCCAGCAAAACTGAGTATCATGCTCCAAGGCAAAATATGGATTTTCAATAAAATAGAGGACTTTCAAGCTTTCTCAGTGAAAAGACCGGCGCTGAATAGAAAATCTGCCTTTCAAACACAACAATCAAGAGAAGCATGAAAAGGTAAACAAGAAAGAGAAATCATAAGGAACTTACTAAAATTGAACTGTTTTGTTTACATTCCTACATAGAAACATGATGTATATGATTCATGAGACCTCAATATCATAGTAGCTGAAAGGAATGTGCGTGTGTATGTGTGTGTGTGTGTGTGTGTGTGTATATATATATATATGTATGTATGTATGAGTTGAATATGAAGGGATGATATCTAAAAAAAAAAATCAATTTAAGGGATGAGAGGAATATATTGAGAGAGGGAGAAAGGGAGAGATGGAATGGGGTCAATTATCTCGCACAAAAGTGACAAGAAAAAGTGGTTCTGTAGGAAGGCAGAGAGGTAGAGATGGCAGGTGAGGGAGAATGAGTAAATCTTGCTCTCGTTGGATTTGACCAGAGGAGGGAATACCATACACACTCAACTGGGTATCTTACCACACAGGAAAGAAGGAGGAAGAAGATAAAAAAGGGGGGATGATAGAAGGGAGGGCAGACAGTGGGAGGAGGTAATCAAAAACAAACACTTTCAAAAATGGACAGGGTCAAGGGAGAAAATTCAATAAAGGGGGATAGGTTAGGAAGGGGCAAAACATAGTTAATCTTTTACAACATGAGTATTGTGGAAGGGGTATACATGATGATACACATGTGGCCTATGTTGAATTGCTTGCCTTCTTAGGGAGGGTGGGTGGGGAGGGGAGAGAATTTGGAACTCAAAGTTTTAAAACAGACGTTCGAAAAACAACAACAACAAAAAAGTTTTTGCATGCAATCAGGAAATAAGATACACAGGCAATGAGGCATAGAAATTTATCTTGCCCTACAAGAGAAGAAGGGAAAGGGGGATGGGAGGGGAGTGGGATGACAGATGGAAGGGCTGACTGGGGAACGGGGCAACCAGAATATGTGCCATCTTGGAGTGGGGGGAGGGTAGAAAAGGGGAAAAAAATTGTAATTCAAACTTTTATGAAAATCAATGCTGAAAACTAAATATATTAAATAAATTTTAAAAAAAAGAAAAAAATGTTTCTCATTCAGAAGTCATGTTGAAATTTATACCTTGGATTCTAGCATTTTTAGCCACTTGCCTGAGACAGCAAGCCTCTGAACTAGGTTTAAGGCTGTGTTATAGGTCCAGAAATTATGACATTTAGGCCTTAAATATGTGTATCCCACAGAAGCTTTTCTTGAACTGAAAACTTCATTTCCCTTCAACTTCTATGCCTATGACTATTTTGTGCCTAATGAAAAGGAGATCATAGGATTTAGAGTGGAAAGGGATCTTTATTAGATTACCTAATACCACCCATCATTCTACAGATGATGAAACTGAGGTAACACAGATTATGGTATAAAGAGAGTTAAATAATGAAAGAAAAAGGCTGACCACCAAAAATGAAAGGAAAAGGTCTCAATAAAATTCTAATGTATGACCAGATAAATTAAGAAAGAGATTACTAAAATCAGAAGGAAGAATGAGTAAAACCACAAGAGAATACAACACTCTCTTGGCAAACGTAATATGAAGTGAAACAAAAATGCCTGATTAAAGAAAATCCTGGGGTTGGCCCAGAGAGCACAGAATAATAAGAAACTATGGAAACAAAAATTGCAGAATAAGGGACAAATATTGGTCAAAAAATTGTGAGCTCTCAATGTAGAAAAAATTATTTTTAATAAAGAATAGCAGCAACAAAAATAATTAGCAGATTAGGTAAAACTGAATCCAGGACAACTGCTCCAAAGAAGCAGAATCCCTGAGGGGTAAAATAAGGTATCTGAAAATACTGAAATGGAAGAAAATTCAGAAATAAAAGGCAACAATGCTAAAAGAAAATTTATATACAAGCCAAAGTGACTAGCCTTGAAGTCAAGATGCACAGAGATAACCTACAAAAGAATGTAGGTATCCTAGAAAAAAAAGGACGAATCAGAAAATCTAAATACCATAAAGGAAAAAAAATACAAGAAAACAATCCAGAAGTTCTGAAAACAGACGACGAAGCATCTAATGGATAAATCTAAGTTGCTTCCAGTAAGAGAAAAAGAAAAGAAAAACTTCAAACTTTTAGACATAATGATTAAAGTTTCCATGACAAAAAAAAAACCAAACAAACAAAACCCACAAGTTTTATAGAAGGTAGAACTTTAAATATGAAGGAAAGGAAAAATTAAATAATAAGCTTAATCTGCTTTCAGGAAAAATCAAAGGTGAGGGCATGGTTGGGAACAGGTATCAGTATTTAGGATACAGAGTAACTTCTACCACACTGCATTGCCTCTGACACTACTGTCTTTCTCAACTGGTATTTTAAAGAGTAAAGGACTTTTGGGTCATGTCAAGAATACCCATAACTTCTCAAACTTCTCCAAAGTAGAAATTATGCAACAAAGAGAAAACTTCAGCTGTCTCCATGTTCTAGGACAACCAGAATCCAAAGCAATGTTAAAACATAAAACATAAATCCAGTAATGGGAAAGTCATTGGCTCTGAACTCACTCTTAACATTCCCCTCTGCCAAAAGCACCAGATGACTCAAGGACACAACACAGGCTTACATCAAAATCTACTTCTATATCCAGTCGCCACCCCTGCCACCCCCACTGCAGCCTTGTTCCTTCCTTCTTTTTAGTGCCCTGGAGGGTCTGAAGTTTTGGCTTGGGTCTCAACAGCTAACCTGGCCACAACCCTTCAGGAGCAAAAGCCTGCCAGAGCTACAAGACAAGACACCAGTACTGCAAAATTCTGAGCTGCTGTACTGGGGAATAATCTTTCAACTTCTAGTGCCAGGCCAAAGAACTGAGAACAGAAGGAGTAGGACAGACAACCAGGTCACAAAACTCTGTGTGTTGGGGGCTGTGTAGCAAGCCTGAGAGAAAGAGTATAGCACCCAGCTGGGGACATATGTAACCAGTCAAGTCAGCTGAGGAAGAGACCTAGCCCCGTGAATCATGAATTACCCAGTGAGGAATAGGTATAAAAATGAGTAGAAGTACCTAACATACAAAGAGACTGTTTTTCAAAACTTGTTTTAAAATAAAGTAAAACTGAAACTCAAAATTACATATGATTATGGTGAGAAGGGCCTGACAGTGTGCAAATGCCCTTTTAGGGAATGTTTTGTATTATATGCATCATTAGTTTTCAAATGAGCAATGGGTGGTGGTACTGGTGGTGTGAATAAAAACAAAAGACAAAGGAACAACAACAAAACCAAATAGCAATATCTATCAAGGTTAAGGTTGGGTGCTGACAAGAGAGGCATATACAAATTAAATATGCCTCCCATTACTATCTTCAAATTCCAAGAAATAAATTTGAAACCCATGTTCTACAGAACATAATCTGAAAACCAGCTACAAGTTTTTCCTGTAAACCATTACAAAGAGCTCTTGCAAGGAATGGTTGAAAAACTTACCAAGATTATACATATTAAAACACTCAGGTGAAAAGTAAAATTGTGGTGTTACCAGCAGCTTAATGCCTATCACTACTTCTTCCCTTGACTAGGCTAGGAAATTTAAAGAATCCATTTTGAGTGATGTTATTCAGTGGTGACGCATACACTCTGTGGATTGTTTCTATCAAAGCCAAATTTTCAAAAAGCTAGCAATTCGAATAAGAAACATAACCTGCATGTTTACTAGGCTTTTAGCTAAATAAAACAAATCAAGAAGTTATAATAGGCTAATGACTCCCATAACATGGAAAAGCAGTGATAAAGTTATCCACATCAATAATTAGATATGAGATTTCATGCCATCAAAATCAGAAAACTTAAGTCAATATCATCACACGAATATTTTAAATATTCAAGTATTAAAAAGACCATTGCTTCCTTTTATTCCAAGACTGTGCCCAGAAAGAGACAATGGAGTGAGGGGGCTCAAGAATATTAATTCATCTGCCAAATGGATTATCCATGCCTCTTCACTACACAAAAAAAGGTCCTTTTTGCTTTAAAGATAAAAAATAAACTCTTCAGGTCCCCCACGAATAAGCTTATTTCATATTATTCTCTCACATACGCTATATTCCACATGCTCTATAATCTTAACTGTTTCCTGAATTTAACATTCTAGTCTATCTTCTATTTCTATAATCTATCTCTTTGCATAAGCTGTCTTCCCTTCTCTGGAACACTCCCTTCTCACCAGTGTCTCCATTAAGGTTTAAATCACTAGCTTCCTTTAAGGATTAAGTAGGTGCCTTTATGGATTGGCACCTCCCCTCAACTTGTTAGCACTCTCTTTTCTCAAATTATCTTATATTTATTTATCTGTGCACATTTTAGAATACAAGCTCCTTGAGGAAAGAATTGGTTTCTTTTGCCTTTGTATTCTTAGCATAGTGTTTAGTACCACACAAGTGCCTGACAAATGTTTACTGAAATGAAATGAATAGAGGCTTAAGAGTTTGGATCATAATTTCTGAGGGAGACAAGTCTGAAGGGTTGATCCACCCTTATTCATCAATGTCATTACTCTTCCACCACCCCAATTTGATTTCTTGCTTTTAGTGTTTTCTCTCCAAAATATATTCTCCTTCTCTTCCTCTTTTCTGATACATATTCCCTTGCCTATTATTTTTCCTGCTGTAAAGTTTAAAAGTTATTTATATGTTTCAAATTCCTGAGAAATAAGCAGCCTATTTTTAAACTTCACATTTGACTTTAATTTAAATTAAGAGCTATAATACACTATATAAACACTTAAGGAGATTTTTTGGGGGTGTTATTGTGGGGAATGTACCTTTTCCATCTATGTTACTCTGCAATAAGAATGGATATTCAGAATAGTTACTGTGAACCACTAGAAAGTACTTATATACTATCAAAATCTCTAAAAATACAAGACTAAAACAGAAATTAATCAGAATACTCCATTCACTAAGCATTTAACTTTAATTTAGGATTTATCATACTGCATTATTGAAACACCTTTAAGAAAAATATTCTTGGGGGGCGGAGCCAAGATGGCGGCTGGTAAGCAGGGAATAGCGTAAGCTCCTACCGAGTCCCTCCAAAAACCTATAAAAAATGGCTCTGAACCAATTCTAGAACAGCAGAACCCACAAAACAGCAGAGGGAAGCAGGGCTCCAGCCCAGGACAGCCTGGATGGTCTCTGGATGAGGTCTATCCCACACGGAGCTGGGAGCTGGGAACGGAGTGGAGCAGAGCCCAGCCTGAGCGGCATGGACCAACAAGACCAGCAACCGGGCAGAGCATGCCCTAGCACCCTGAATCAGTGAGCTGCAGCAGTTACCAAACCTCTCAACCCACAAACACCAAAGACGGCGGAGAAGGTTAGTGGGAAAAGCTGTGGGAGTGGAAGGAGTTCAGGGTTAGGCTTCCAGCCCCAGGGGCAGCGGAAGTGGGGCAGCTACGGCTGTTGCTGCTTCCGGCTCCAGGCCCATCTGGTGGGAGGAATTAAGTGGCGGATCAGAGCAGGGGTGCACAGCCTGCTGAAGATCTAAGCCCAGTTCGGGTTGGGGGTTCTTGGGGAAGGAGCAGTGCTGGTGTGGCAGAGCTGGCACCTCCCCCCCAAACTGGAACATAGAACTCTGTAGTCTACAAGCAGTCATACCCCACTGAAAAACTCAAAGGTCAAGTTAGTTGACTGGGAATATGGCCAGGCAGCGAAAACGCACCAAGATTCAGTCTCAGACTTTGCATTCTTTCTTTGGTGACAAAGAAGACCAAAACATACAGACAGAAGAAATTAATAAAGTCAAAGAGCCTACAACAGAAACCTCCAAGAAAAACATGAACTGGTCCCAGGCCATGGAAGAGCTCAAAAAGGATTTGGAAAAACAACTTAAAGAAGTAGAGGAAAAATTGGGAAGAGAAATGAGAAGGATGCGAGAAAACCATGAAAAACAAGTCAAAGACTTGCTAAAGGAGACCCAAAAAAATATTGAAAAATACACTGAAGAAAACAACACCTTAAAAAACAGACTAACTCAAATGGCAAAAGAGCTCCAAAAAGCCAATGAGGAGAAAAATGCCTTGAAAGGCAGAATTAGCCAAATGGAAAAGGAGGTCCAAAAGACCACTGAAGAAAATACTACTTTAAAAATTAGATTGGAGCAAGTGGAAGCTAGTGACTTGATGAGAAATCAAGATATTATAAAACAGAACCAAAGGAATGAAAAAATGGAAGACAATGTCAAATGTCTCATTGGACAAACCACCGACCTGGAAAACAGATCCAGGAGAGAGACTGTAAAAATTATTGGATCACCTGAAAGCCATGATCAAAAAAAGAGCCTAGATATCATCTTTCAAGAAATGATCAAGGAGAAGTGCCCTGATATTCTAGAGCCACAGGGCAAAATAGAAATTGAAAGAATCCACCGATCGCCTCCTCAAATAGATCCCAAAAAAGAAATCTCCCAGGAATATTGTCGCCAAATTCCAGAGCTCCCAGATCAAGGAGAAAATACTGCAAGCAGCCAGAAAGAAACAATTTGAGTATTGTGGAAACCCAATCAGAATAACCCAAGATGTGGCAGCCTCTACATTAAGAGATCGAAGGGCTTGGAATACGATATTCCGGAGGTCAATGGAGCTAGGATTAAAACCTAGAATCACCTACCCAGCAAAACTGAGTATCATGCTAAAAGGCAAAATATGGATTTTCAATAAAATAGAGGACTTTCAAGCTTTCTCAGTGAAAAGACCAGAACTGAATAGAAAATTTGACTTTCAAACACAAGAATCAAGAGAAGCATGAAAAGGTAATCAAGAAAAAGAACAAGAAAAAGAAATTGCAAGGAACTTACTAAAGGTGAACTGTTTTGTTGACATTCCTACATGGAAAGATGACGAGTATGATTCATGAGACCTCAGTATTAGGGTAGCAGAAGGGAATATGCATACATATATGTTTATGTATATATATGGGTGAATGTTTATGTATGTATATATCTGTGTGTGTGTGTGTGTGTGTGTGTGTGTGTGTGTGTGTGTGTGTGTGTATAGAGAGAGAGAGAGAGAGAGCGCGGACACAGGGTGAGTTGAAGATGAAGGGAAGATATCTAAAAGAAATAAAATCAAATTAAGGGATGAGAGAGGAACATACTGAGAGAGGGAGATAAGGAGAGATAGAATGGGGTGGATTATCTCGCATAAAGGTGGCAAGAGCAAGCAGTTCTGTGGGAGGAGGGGAGAGGGCAGGTGAGGGGGGAATGAGTGAATATTGCTCTCATCAGATTTGGCCTAAGGAGGGAATACCATACATACCCAATTGGGAATCTTACCCCACAGGAAAGAAGAGGGAAGAAGATAAAAATAAATGGGGGGGATGACGGAGGGGAGGGCTGATGGGGGTGGAGGTAATCAAAAACAAACACTTTGGAAAGGGGACAGGGTCAAGGGAGAAAATTCAATGAAGGGGGATGGGTTGGGAAGGAGTAAAATATAGTTAGTCTTTCACAACATGAGTACTGTGGAAGGGTTATACTTAATGATACACATGTGGCCTATGTTGAATTGCTTGACTTCTTAGGGAGGGTGGGTGGGAAGGGAAGAGGGGAGAGAATTTGGAACTCAAAGTTTTAAAAACAGATGTTCAAAAACAACAAAAATGTTTTTGCATGCAGCTAGAAAATAAGATACACAGACAATGGGGTGTAGAAATTTATCTTGCCCTACAAGAAAGGAAGGGAGGGGAGTGGGGTTACAGAGGGGAGCGCTGACTAGGGAACAGGGCAACCAGAATATACGCCATCTTGGAGTGGGTGGGAGGGTAGAAATGGGGAGAAAATTTGTAATTCAAACTATTGTGAAAATCAATGCTGAAAACTAAATATGTTAAATAAATTAAAAAAAAAAGAAAAGAAAAATAAGGGGAAAAAAAAAGAAAAATATTCTTTAAAAAAATTAAATTGTATCTCCATTATTTTTTTCAACATAGCAATAGTAGTACCACTGTAATTGAACAGAGTTTCTAACTTGATATTTGAAATTAAAACAAATCCAAAAATTTCCATTATAATTCATGGTAAATTTAAAAAAAAAAGTGAAAGCTCAAAGGAGCCAGGACTAGGCATCTTAGGGTACAAAACATGAAAGGAACAGGGGAGGTGAGAAAGAGCTATCGGGGATATTTAAAAAACATTTTATAATAATAATATAACACCTATGATATAATAAAATAACATAATAAATATAATATGTAACTATATAATAACTATCACAACTTATTAAAAAGTTTTAATGTCAGTTATCATAAGTCATATAATATATCAAAGGCTCAAGGAATTGCTGAAAAGTAACAGCAATTCTTTGATTTTTAAATACAGATAAATTTTCTTGTTTTCGCACAAATGATTTGTTCTGGCTTTGATTCTAATACCAAAATGATTTTATTTCCATTTAAGAACATACCTTAATTCCTAATCCTCTTCATAAAAACATTAAAATTATTCTGAATCCTAGTTTTTAAAAAACACTTAAAACACATACCTGTATGATGTGAAGAAGGTAGAAATTCATTCTGCATGCCATTCTCATCTTTAGTCCTATTATCAAGTTTCTGACAAGCAGATTCTACTTTAGTTTCACATTCAATATGATTTATTTTTTTCAGAACACTCTTCCCACTACAAGGGCTTCTCTGACAGTATAAGTCACTTTCTTCACTTACAATGCTTGAGTCAATTAAAGCCATGCTATGCTTTCTGTTTGGTATTTTCTTTATTACAGGCTTGGCAGGAGAGTTTTGTAAGCTATCCATTTCATTTGAGGAAGAGGAAGAAGTACAGCTATCCTCTGCAGCTGAACCTTTTTGGTTGGCAATATTTTCATGGTACTGAGGATTTGGTTCATACTTGGGCTTCTCCAAGCCAGGAAAACAAACGACAGCTAAAAACCAATGCGCACTGCAAAGAAATTAATAAGAATGTCAAAAACTAAACAAAAAAATCAACTATTGTATATTACTGACATTATTAAAGTTAACAATGAATTTAAAAAATATTTTTTCTGCTCTTCTCAACAAATTAGAAATGCTTAGTACTTAAAAAATTCACATATTCATTGCTTTTATCAACAATTCACTAATAGGACAAATCTGCTTAAAAAGGACATTAGGTACCTATGCATTTTTAGAATTAACATTCATTTGAGTATAATACCACAAATATTTTCCAATTTCCTGTATAAAAAATTATAGGAACTATGGCTATTTGTTTACTTAAAATGCAATCACAATGTTAGGTAACCTTTCTCTGTGAGCACAGCTATGTTAATACCTATCCACCTGCATCTAAAAGTTAAGATCAAGGCAATGATTCTCTTTCAGGACCAATGGTAATTAACTTGAACTGCTAATGTGAATGGTCACCTATGAAGAGCCAGCACAATTTCAAACCCTGTTTAATTGATATAAGCTGCCTGGTTATTAATTATTTGTTTGAGCCATAGATGACTTACTAAAAATCTGTTTCTTTTCATTTCCATCTTTCTATGAACTAATTCCATGACTTTTTTAAAAATAATTCATTTCATAGTCAAAATACTACGGACCGAGATATCCATCAAATCTATCGTACTAATTCAACATCTGGGCCTTTACCCTCTTGGTAGTCCTTTCTTTTCCCTCCTCTTTATTTGCTGGGGCAATTTTATAGCCTCCAGTGTCTGGGTGACCTTAAAGTCCTAATTTTAGCAAAACATAAATCAAAGGATGTAGGTATTAATTTTCAGGAAAGAACAAAATTTCAGGAAAACCAGTTTTAATATTTCTCTATCCATTTACTCTGATGTTTAAATATGTATCCCAAGAGTTAGGACTATGTATGTATCAATTTGTGAGAACATAGAGCACAATTTTATGTATTTTATAATTTCACAAGGGTCCTGGGAAGTCAGTCTCAACAAGACCTTCCCTTCACCGACAGCACCAGGAAATGTCCTCAGTCTCTTTTGAAGGATCATCATCATCTCTGTGGGTAAACCCTTGGCCAGTACCAGGCTCTTTCTTCTTTCTATATTCTTTCAGTGTTCTCATAGTCTCTCCTTGATTAAACCATCATTTCATTCCCAAATCTAAATATACAGCCTTCATCACTGTAATGAGTTTCCAGTCCCACATTTTCCACAAAACATGTTCATTGAGACCCCACAAGCACCTTAGCCAATATGTCCAAAACTGAACTTATTATTCCCTCTTCCTCTAAATAAATTCCTCCCTCTTCAAATTTCTATTTCTGGTAAAGGAAGCACTGTTCTAGTAACCAGGTTCTGCAACCTCAAATTTATTCTTGAATATTCACTCTCACTTAGCACCCCATCCCTCTTAATCAATTACTTGCAATCTTGTTGAATCTACTTATCCAAATTCTCTTTCACATGTCCCATTCTCTCCACATCATCACATCTCAAATACAATATTACAACACCCTCCTAAATGGGCTCTTTATATCAGATCCCTCCCCTATCCAATCTCTAATGCACACACAGCTGCCAAAATGATATTCTCAAAGCAGAAGTCTGATTATATAACTCCCCAAATCAAGGTATTTCAGCAGTTCCCTTCTGACCTGGAAAATCACACTAATGGAATTATATATGAAAGAGGATATTGGTAGCAAGAAAGAAATCCCTAGGTTTGAAAACTGTGTGTCCAACTGATGAAAAGTCCTTGAGCAATCATGCTATAGTAATATATGTGAACATTTTATGATCCGGTAATATCATGTAAGATTTACTAGAAAATTTTCAGTAGCTTACAAAACATGAATATATACAAGTTCTTACTAAGAAGCTGTTTTGTAAAAGTAATCAATTAACAGCTTACTTGGTTTTACCCTCAAAACAAGTATTCTAAAAACACTACCACAAATGTTGTAGATACAAAGGAAATTTCTACTCACGCTTCATTAAGGGGAACAAAAATAAAATCCTTTTCAAAAATATCTACATGCCGAGTCCATGTTTTAACACGCCCATGTCGCTTCTGTTGTATCCTATAAAATGACATAAAGAAATGATGCAATGTATGCATTTTTTATGCACCAGAAGGTCTCCCTACTGTTTTATAACCATATTCATTTTCAAACTAAAACTTACATGCTCCATGTGATATAAAGCATTTTGGAGTCAGAAAAAAGAAGAAAGGCTGAGGCCAAGTCAAATCTTCAAACTAAGATACTTTAGGGAAGTCATGATTAAAAACATGCCTTGCACTTCTTGTTACTAGCTATCAACAAAAAATAAGTTATATTGCCATTGGTATACTATCAGTATACCGTCTCTGACATGAACAAAACACTCCCCATTAACCTGCTCCCCCACCCCAAAACCCAAAACAATAACGCAGGCATAATACGTAGACTGTTTTTAGATTTGATAAGATCAGACTCCAGGAAAACATCCCCCTTTTACTTCACAATCCAACATAAGTGAATAGTCTTTATGACGTTGCCAAACAGTTTTCTAATCAGAATAGCATTTCAAGAATTAAAAATTTTTTAACATAACTTACGAGAGATTTGTTGTTTCATGAAGATTTCTTCTCTCTCTTTGATTAAGGCGTTTATAGAAAAAAGAGCTAAAGATATGAATTCGGTCAGCATCTTCTTTATTCAGTTTTTCAAGTACCAAATACCTAGGTTCAGAAAAAGTTAATTCCATCATGTTTTATTGTGTCAACTTATTATTTTAACAAAAATTAGACCTAAATTGCAGAGATCAAATAGGAATTTAATCTAAAATATGTATTCATTTCCTAGAACTGAAACAAATGACTGATATTTTACTTGAAATTACTTAGTGATGACCCACACACATAACATCATCTGAGATAATCTCAAATACAGACAAGTAAAACTATGACTTGAAGGTTTAAAGTATTTTTATAGGTTTTTATCTAAACTATCACAAAACTCCTACCAGTTTCACATTAATTTGTCTACCATAAAATTGATATCACTATAGCTAAAGCTTTTTCACGATCACCAGAGTTTAATTCCACACCCATACTCACTGCTTATCTGACCAGTACTTTCTACACTCAGTTGGACTGCAAGATTCATACATGAGATAAAGCAAGAAAGAGGCAGGAATTACAATATATTATATCTATTTCTCCCTCATATCGTGAAATATTCACATGAGTATCAAAAAGTTACCTATAGTTTAACTGGACTATTTACTGTTCATAATAATATTGTACTTTAAATGCTTTACATTATAGCATTCTTCAAATATCACTTTTTTTTCTGGTTTAAAAACAAAGGATAGAGCACTACAGAAAGAATACAGAAAGAACCTGAGCTGTTCTCTTGATGGTAATACTAGCATACAATAGTTCTAAGTTTCAGTTTTCTATGTGATAGAAAATGCAAAAGCACTATTCCTTCCTTACCAGGATATTGTAAAAAAAAATGTTCTCATTTGTAAAATAAGAGTTTGGACTAGACAATGGAACCTTTTCAGTTCTAAAATTCTATGCTCTTTGGGAGTAAATACCTAAATTCTTTCATCAAATTATTTTTTTTAATTCACAAATGTACTGAATTTTATACAGAACGGATACTTACTGAATATTCGTTCAATTGCTCTGACATCACTAAAATCTGATGCTTATTAATTTCTAGCATAATATGTAAAATTTACATAAACTGGTATCTGGTTTAAAAAAATCATAACATACTTCTAATTATAGGAAAACCAATATTTCACTTCTTATGAATGAGGAAATCTATTTTGTACACTTACTAGATTTGCAATAACATAATTCTACACTAAAATAACTCAATCACTCTGCATGCTCCAAAGTAACATAAGCACTGAAGCCTAGAACATTATTAATGCTACAACTGGTACTAGGTAAAGCAGATCACATGTATCTGAGAAAAAGAAAAGCCCAAAAGAGAGAAAAGCCCTTGGAGAGTATAAAAGGTGTTTCCCACCAATAAGAAGATGTTTTTTCCCCCTTTCTCTAAAAGTTATTGGCTAACTTCAGAAGCAGAAGTTGTTCTGTAAACATAAAAAATAAATGCTAAATAAAGAAACTAAACTTAGAAGACTCAAGTAATGTTAGAGATGGAAGGGAGATCAGTTAGTCTGAGGAAGGGAGTGAGAAAATAGAGTCCCATTACAAATTCTACCTGTGCAAGTTTCCATTTGCAATCAAAACCTGTTTTAGTCATAAGCATGTCCGCTGTCAATCCCTAGAGAGCTTTGGGTCCTTTTCTTGTTACCCAAAGCAGTTTCATTCCATCTCTAATCTTCCTTGCACATCTTTTCTACATTCTATCCGTGTAAAGAGATGCCAGAACTGAATGTTTCCAAAAGAATGGATAGAGTTTTATGCAGATGAGAAAAACGGCTCTGATAAAAAGGTCTGCTTTGTAGCCAAATTGTTAGAATTGATTTATTTTTAGTTAGAAAATAAATGAAGAACATATTCTCTTCAATTTGTCTGAAATATTCCTTTTTAATATACTCTGGTAAAAAGTTAACAGTATATAGAAAATAAAAGACAAAATTGTAACAGGAATTTTTAAAAATTAGTGATTACATGTCACTAAAAACATAACAAAAATAAAACAGAAAAGTTAACTTACTTTAAATAAAAATCTATAATAACATCATTTAAAAATTCTCCTTCATTTAGACAGTGTAGATCCTCATTAGTAACACAGATGCCTCCCTTAGCTGGAGGTGGTGGATATACTATCAATCTGAAACAAAGAAAAAAACAAATATATATACATAAACACACACACATATTTAACAGAAAATAATGTCACTTAAAAGTACAAAAATTTTCTCACTTTTCTATGGGACCAATAAAGACAGTATGTGGTTCTCCAATTTCCTCGTCCTCATCAAAAAACTGGAATTGTGGTGGTATGTTTCTTAATTGTATTTTGGGTTCAAATGAAACCTTGTAGAGAAAGTTAAAATAAGTGTTAGTTCCAAAAGCCAAGAAGACATTAACTTCTCACTTTCCTTAACAAGAATACAAACACATGAGGAAGAATCATCTAGATTTTGTTTTTTAAAGTCAAATTAGGCTGAAAAGGAATCAAGAAAGCACTTCCCTGTATTAGACTTTCAAAAGGGACAACAAATGATATCTGGTATAATTTTCTATTTTTGATCAACAGTTTCAATTTAACCAACATTCACTAAGCAATCATTGCATGAAAAGGCATTGTTTTGGTAATGAGACTTACAGGGATGAAAAATAAAATTGTCCTTGTTCTCAGGGAGCTTACAGTTTACTGAAGACTGGGAAGGGGGAACAGATAATTTACACTAATAAATGTGACACTAGGATATAAACAGATATGCTAGGAAAAATCATACATGCAGAAAAAACATTACTAGAAAACTTATGAACTTTCTGTTGTTGAGGGGAATAAAAAAGGTTTTCTACTATGAAGGTATCACATGACACTAGGCCAGGGCAGCCAGAGCAGATATTCTAAGTTCTCATTTATTCTTCTTCTAGCAGAATCTTCTGAAGCCAAATCACCCAGAGGTAGATGTTGATTTCTATTGTTTCTTTAATCTCCCTATTCAGTGTTGTGAGTAGTTCTGCTTTTGTTCAGTCTTTAACTGTACCACGCTTGTATCACAGAGGAAAAGCCATATGTCAAAATGACAGGGTATCTAGGTGGTGCAGTGGATAAAGTATCTGGCCTAAAGTCAGAGAGACCTAAGTTCAAATCTGGCCTCAGACTAGGTGTGTCACCTTAGGCAAGTCACTTAACCTCTACTTGCATCAGTTTCCTCATCTGCAAAATAAGGATAATATTTTCTACATCACGAAATTGTTGTGACATCAAATAAGAACATAACTGTAAAGTACTTAGCACAGCGCCTAAGTACTATATAAATGTTTACTATTATGACTGCCAGGTAAAGCATGTAACAAATGTTACCTAAATTTAGCTTTTCTAAGTATTGAAGCATTTAGAGTACTTGTTATATTTATAAATTGAATACAATTTTATGATTATTTAGCTTTTTTGGTTATTAATAACTGCAAATAGAGTTCCAAAGCCACAGCAATGATTACTACTCTTCTAGAAGCAAGCCAATAAAAATACATTAGTTATTATCTCAAATATTCCATCCTGCAGATAAACAAAGGGATGCACCACATCAATGCTACCTCCAAAGTGAGAGGCATGAGGAAAGGGAAAATGAAAGGAAAGGTGCAATGAAAGAAAGTAGGGAGTGAAAAAATAAAAAATACAAGGCAGATACATATGTGAATAGTAGAATGCAAACAATGGGAGTTTCTGGTGTGACTACTGCCATACCTGAACTGCACAAGAACAATCTGATGCCTAGACTATTTAGCACAACAGAAGGCTTTGTGATAAATTCAATTATATTTAAGATTTAAAAATTCTAAGTATTCCTTGGAGGACACCACAATTATAAAGGTATTTTAAAAAAATAAATTACATTTTTAATTTTGCTTTCTTTTTGCAGAGAACTTGCTTTGGAAACTTCTTCATAGGTTTTTGTAAAAGCAACAAGTCTTCCATTGGCCTCTTCAAAGGAGATTTTCACAAAAAAATCAGGAATATTATTTCTGATACCAATTTCAGTAATGATATTTTCAAATACTATATTTGCCTGTGTATCAAGGCCAGTTTCAAAAATTAAAATAATATATTGTTCTTCAGGACCTAAAAAGAAAGAAATGTACAGATTAAGCATAAAAAAGGCCAACAATTCATTCTGAAACATAAACACACTATACTAGCTGTGGGGTCCTCTGTCAGGGACCTGCAACTTCCCAGAATAGTATCTAAGATCCTACCCAAAACAGAGTAAGTATTGAATACTGTTCACTAACTGCAGTAGCATATACTTGTTGGCTGGAAAGGATGGAGCAAGTCGTCTTTTGAGCTTATCCCTGGAGCAACTAGGAAAACTGGAACAACCTATAAAGATCTATCAATTACTCTCAAGTTCATCTACTTCAAAATGTCAAGTATATGCAATAGTATAAATATATAGGCAACACATCCAATACTTTAAAATAAACTAGTTTAATAGGATGTATACAAACTGGTTAGAAAATGTTCCAACTAACTATGGCCAAAGAGCTCTAAAACTGCCCATACCCTTAGAACCAACAATACTCGTTCCAGGTCTATGCTCTAAGGAGTAGAAAAACAAAAGGACCTGTATGGACAAAAACATAGCAGCTCTTTTGTGACGACAAAGAACTGGAAACTGAGAGGAAGTCTATCAGTTTAGGAATGGCTGAACAAGTTACGGTATATGAAGTGATGGAATACTACTATAGGAAATGATGAAGGGGATGGTTTCTACAAAGCCTAGGAAGACTATAATGAAATGATACAGAGTGAAGCAAGCAAAACCAGAACAATCTATATAGTAACAGCAAAACTGTAAAAAAAAAAAAAATTAACTGTGAATGACTTAGTAACTCTGATCAATACAATGATCTACTACAACTCCAAAGGACTCATGATGTAAAATACTATCCACTTCTGGACAGAAAACTGATGGATTTGGAGTGTACTTGCAGCACCTCTTAAACTGTGGAAGTCATGAAAAAGTTGGCAACAGTAAAAAGTTTCTGAACACACCACGACCAAAAATTAATTAAAATCAAACACATAATGAATCTGAGGTGTTTCTGGCAGTGAAAATTGACTGCAGTCTTGGTTCTGAACACAAAGCACGTGCACTTTGCATTGCACATGCCCTCAGGCCATTCAACACCAACTCTGTAGAAAAGAAAAGGGGTTAGATAAACTGAAATAGTGGAATTCAACAATTACCAACAAAACAAATACTGAGCACTAAACTAGTAAGTGTAAGTAAATGATTTCTTATATTGAACCCCTCCCTCTATGCTAGACAGAATACATGCACATATATTTACTTGGCCCCATCCCAATTTTCAGCCTGCCAATTTAACTTACTTTCTCCTTCACAATCATACCAAGAGTTATCTCTCTCTCGATTCATCTTCAGTTGCATTCTCAGGCTATGACAAGCAGCTGGTATTGTCTGTAGAAATACTACAGGTAACTTTCTGACACTACACCATTCACATTTAGTAAGTTCAGAGGTTTTTAAATCAATCTCTTGTATATCACCACTTTCGAACTCTGGAGGAAAAATCAGTAAAATATTCAATTCTTTATTAAATTTTCTTGAAGGGTGTTCTTATTACTGTTAAGAAAGTAAAAGAAAAATAAAACTAAATACAGAAGCAACTGACTCACTATTTTAAAGCCATTTTTAGTAATAATAAATTCCAAATCTTTACAATTGCAAATCATGTGTTCAAATTTATAAATTTAATATAGCCAATGTATTAAAATATTTTTCAAATTGGCACTGCAATGTTGACATTACATTGACACTTATAGATATAGGCCAAGTGTTAGGTTTTAGGAAAAAAAGTAGAGACCCCAATTACAGATAGTCCAAATTTCTCAAAGCAACACTATAATGAACTGTGAAGTGAAAAAAAAAATGCAGAATTATAATTAGTGCTTGTATTTAAGGAATACTGGCTGTACCCTCAAACCAGACAGAAGGGTGAAACAAGTTCTATTTATTAAAGTATACTTTTTAAAAAGAAAAAATGTGCTGCTAGTGGGACTACTAAATTAGCAGAAATAGCTAACACTTAAAGAGTGTATTAAAATATCAGATTAATTTGAGGCTCACAACTCTATAGGAGTTAATTGCGAGCATTATCTATCACCTACATTTCAGAGGTAGGGAAACAAACTTAGAGAGGTTTAATGACTTGAAGCAGCTTGTTGTAGTGAAGATGACTTTGGATTTGGATCCAGAAAAACCTGGGTTTCTATCATGCCTCAGATATTACTCACCCTGGACAAGTTATATAACCTTTCTGGGCAGGCCTCAGTATTCTCATCTGTAAAATGGGAGGGTTGGACTCAGTGTTCTCTAAATTCCCTTCCAGTTTTAAATCTGAGATTTATCAAATGAGATAACATGTAAAAAACTGTGATACTTTAAAAGACTGTATAAATGCTATTATGATGACCCTAGTCAAGATCACATAGCCAATAAATTGTAAAGGGCAGGGTCTTGAACCCAGGTATTCTAGCTTTGTCTTTAGCTTCTATCATAAACTCAATCTTAGTTATTCCATGTGCTTTAAGTTAAGATGATGCTTTACTAGACTGTACCTTATTTATTTTTGTTTTCTTTACCCACCCAAAGAAGATCAAAGAAAAAGGAATCATATTTGAAGAGGACTTAAGAATCTAGTGAAGATAAGCAAGTGACTACAGTTATTTTAATAATTGTTCCTTAAACATTACAACATCAAATAATGTCTTTATAAAATATACTTTATTCATTGGAATGATAAAAAAAATTAAAGGAAAAAGAAAAAGATCTTACCCTCTAGATGAATCTTGATAAAATCTAAACAAAACTGTAAAAAAAGGATAATATTAGCACTTTTTATTGTCTTAGATATACAATAAAAAAATGATAAAGCATAAAACAGGACTTGATTCATTAGTGTTTTTTTAAATAATAGCTGCAGATATACCCAGCCACATAATCAAAATGAATCTCATTTTGCAACAAAGAAATACAACTAAACAATGGATAGACTGGTCAATACAATGAATGGAGGCTAAGCTGCCTTTCTGTGGTCTCATTTGTATTATTATAATAATTATGCATATTACTCTCTTGGTTCTATTTACTTCAGCTCAGCATTATATCACACAAATCAGATTTATTATTTCTTATAGCACAATAGTATTCCATTACATCCATATTCCAATCTATGCAGCTATTCCTGAATTTATGAGCAACCACAAAATAAACCACCACGAATGTTTGGGTATTTATGGGGTTGTTATTTCTGTCTTTGACCTGGGAGTACATAGGCCTAGTAGTGGGGGGTTTAGTGACTCTTCATACATTATTTTGAATTTTTTTCTAGAATGGCTAGATGTTGCACTAACAACTTTTGTAACTATACTAACCACGAAGCCCTTTCAATACTATTTCTATCTTTTATCTTCTTTGCAACTTTTATCATTCTGAAGTGAAACTAGAGAGCTGACTGAATTTTTATTTCGCTTATAACTGATATGAAAGATCTGGGCTCCGATCCTTGTTTTTGTACTAATTGTGGGACCACAGATGAATCTGAGTTGCTTCTTCTGAGGCTTGGGTCTTTTGTTTATTCCCTTACTTTAAAAGAAAATTATTTTATTCAGGTTCAGAATCTGTGCTCTAAAGAGTTTGTGGAACTCTTAACTGTAGAAGGAGAAATTGTTTTTAAGACAAGTAGAGAATGTAGAAAATACTTGGTAGTCTTAAACTGCTGAATACTCTACAGAAATACTTAAAAATAATTAGAGAAATATAAATTTTTTGTGGGTAAATAAAAATGACAATATTACCTATATTAATTTGCTCAGTGTCATATCAATCAAACAGAATATTACTTTATATACCTAGAAAAAATAATAGAATTCATTTGGAGATAATAAAGGGCCAAAAATCTCAAAGGAAATAATGAAAAAGTACAAAGAAGGGGACCTAGGAGTACCAAATCTCAAATACTACAATGCAGCAAAATGACATTAAGAAATGGAGACTGATAAGTGGAACAGACTAGTAACATCACATACAAAAGCTAATGAATCTAGAAGTCTATTGTTCAATAAACTCTACGATCCTATATAAGGAGGCAAGGAGACATAAAGAAATAATTAAAAGAGCGAATGAATGAAGCAACCTGGGAGAAATCAGGTTTAGACCAACACATTGCACCATAGACTAAGAAAAGCTCCCAAATGGATACAAATACTTAAGATATAAAAATGACCATAAACAAATCAGAAGAGTAAATAAGAAATTAGTTTTTAGAGTTTACAGATGGGGTATGAGTTTATGACCAAAAAATAGAGAAGACCACAAAAGAGAAAGTGGATAATTTTAATTACATAAAATTTAAAAGTTTTATATAAACAAATGAAGGCACATAAAATTAGAAGGGCAATGTTAACTGAAAAAAATCTGCACCAAGTTTCTCTGATAAAGCCTTATTTCCAAGATATATAAATATATATATAGATGTATATACAGATATATAGAAATATATATGTATGCATGCATGATTCAAATCTGTAAGAATAAGAGTCATTCTCCAACTGATAAATGGTAAAAGGCTGTTTTTAAAGAAAAAAAATTAAGTTATCAACAGCAAGATGGAATAAAATACTCCAAATCACTAACAATTAAGAGAAACGAAAATTGAAGCAACTCTTGGGGATCCACCCCACCAAACCCATCAGGTTGGTAAAGTTGATAAAAAGTATCTAAATTCAAAGATATACACATACATACAAAAAAATAGCTGCTCTTTTTGTAGTGACAAAGAACTGGAAACTTGAAGGTATGTGCATCAATTTGGGGAATAAATGAAGAAATTGTAGCATATGAATACACACACACACACACAAACACACACACACACACACACACACACACACACACACGAAAACTACTGTGCCATAAGAGAAGATGAAAGAGTTATGTTCTTTTATGAACTGATGAAGAGTAAGGTCAGCAGAATTTTTAAAAAAATAATTTATGCTACTAACAATACTGTAAAGACAAACATTTTTGAATAATACAATGACTCCAGATTCCATATCTATGTTTTCCAGAGGACCTATACTAAAACAGGTGGGGTGATGGACCTAAAATGTAGAATTAAGATATGTTTTTGGACATTTCAGGGAGAAGATAGTGGGAGGGAGGGAAAAAAAATTGCTGTTTAAAATAAATAAATAAAAATGGGAAGAGAAAACTCTCCCCATACCAATACAGATTTGTATCTTATAGTCTTGCAAAGTTGTACGAACATAATTAGGGATTACTCTTCATTTGATACACACAACAACCCAGGGAAATCAGGGCTATTATTTTTATCTCCACTTTATAGAGACAGACAGTGCTTCGGTGATTTGCCCAGGTTTAGATAGCTAGTAAAATTCAAATTCAGGCCTTCCAGATTCCAGGTATAGCATTCTACTCCTTTGTTACTTTGTTATTTCTTCTGAGATATTCGTAAGGACTGACTAACTCAGCTAGTGATCTATCAGAGTGAGAAATTGTTTTTTTTCCTGTGTGGATTATTAGGTCTCTTTTGAAAGGCCATAGATATCACTGAAGAGGTTCTACGTTATTTTGGGCATGATATATCCATGTCATCTGCAAAACGGAACATCTAGATGAACCTAAACATCTACAGGGATTCCTTCATTTGTAATCTGTGTAAGGCAATCTCACTAGTGATGAACAGATCTGGTGAGCCTATCTACCTCTTTTATGCTTCCCTTGATAGCTGTAGAAGATCTCTTAAAGTTACCTCTGTGGTTGTATCTATCAAGGATTCTTCAATGGTCTGTGGAGGAGTCTTTAGTTTCATTTTCCTCTACTGAATCAAATAATCAAATCAAACAATAAACATAGTGATATACTGTATTCCATAGGCTTTCAACAAAAGTGACTAAAGAGATGGTACACTCTAGAGAATCATCTCTAGGCTCTTTCAATTGATCTTCATGTGGCAGGATGTTGAGATCCCTAACCATCTTGGTTTGGGAACAGTCCAGCTTTTTCAATGTCATTCCTAAAAGTAGTGCCCAGAATAGAGTATTCTAGGTGCTTTATAAAAAAAGACTAACACCTCCCTTGTTATTGATACTATGCATCTCTTAAAGCAGTCTACTATTTTATTAGCTATTTAGGGTTCCCATGTTACAATGCTGATTTATACTAATTCCCAGACCTTTTTTGTTCCTTCAAAGTTTTTGCTAGCCATACTTCTTTCAACTAATTGATACCTCTCAAATTGATTTGTTTGAACCCAAATATAATAACATTTATCACCATTAAACTTAATCTTATAGATCTGATCTCTAGTAAAACTTCAGATTTTGATTCTGTTATCTATTATGTTAGTCACTCCGTCTAGCACCATGTAATCTACAAATTTAACTATGACTTTAGTCAAGTCATTGATAAAAATGTTAAACAACAAAGGATTAAGCACAGATTGGGCATTGCAATAGAGATCTTCTTCCAAGCTGACACTGAATCATTAAAGACAATTGTTTGGATTCAGCTCTTTAACCAGTTCTGAATACATTCACTAATATAATAATTAAAAAATGAGAGAATAACTTCACATGGACGTCATTATCTCTCTATCTAAAATGTGCTACAAGAAGAAGTAGAAATGGAACAAAAGGGAAATTAAATGAAGAATGGCTACACCTAACTAAAATATATGTACTAGAGAAACTTTGTGCTTAAGGTGATGATTTCAAGGCATTCCAGGAATCCATTTTCAAATTATCTTTAAAAAAAAGATTCCTTCTTTTCCAGCTCAAAAAAGATTCCACTAGGAAAAAGTAATTATAATGTGGTCAAGTCCTACAAAAGCACGTTTTCCTACAGCACTGTTCTCATTGTGTCAAGTGCCAGGATATGTAGAGCTCTCTAAATGAGACCCATAAATTCTCATGAGTTCACCCTAGGTAGCCACACACGAAAAACCAAATGGATACAAAATAGCTATTGCCTAGACTATCATTCATAGCTAGATGGACATCAAAGTCTGCTACCTGTCTAAAGTAGCTATGCATGGACAGAAAATGAAGATGGACAATTAACAAGAAGAAAAGATGTTGGAATGCATTTTAGAAAATGTAGTGATTTTAATGACCTAAAGCTTCCTCCTGAAAGTCTCTTCTTTTGAATGCCACTATTGGCATGCAAATCATGTAACCCAATGATTTCAGAATAACTAAATCTGCAGGTGACCTAATAAGCAAGATTCATAGTAACTTTCAAAAAGCCATAGGATATTACCAAATACCATTTGTGAGAAAGAAGTAACAGACTTCAAATAATAACGGACTTCAAATACATGCTTGGTCAGAAAATATATGGACCAATCAGGCAACAAAAGTGAGGAATGGCCTTCCTACAGGTTTCAATTACACACACACACACGCCAAAATGAAAAAAAAAAATTTTTTTTAAAGGGATGCTGTGTTGGGCAAGTCCTCTATAGAGTTATAGAAAGACGATATAAAAAGTTTTGACAGTGGATTGCAGTCTTGACAAGTGAAAGGCACATCCACCTCACTAAAATCATATATCAAAATTTCTAAGTATGAGGTTAAAAAGACTCAAATAGTTTCTAAAAATACAAATAACTTGTTGGGAATATGGAGCCAAAAACAATGTCTTGGGGCATCCCCTAGAGTACCACACTTTCATAGATGTTGGAAATTATTGAAAATCTATATCTACTTTTTTCTTATTAGCTCCCTTAATGATGTTTGAACATATTACAATTCTGAAAGTACATTTGTTTCTCCTCCCCCCATTAGGTTGTTAGCACTACATCATCAAACAACTCCTTCCAATTGCTCAAATAAAGTTACCTTTCTAGGATTCTCTGGACTCTTGTGTTTGTATTTCAAAGTTCCTACTCAGCTCTGGTCTTTTCATCAGAAATGCTTGAAAGTCTTTATTCCATTAAAGGTCCATTTTTTCCCCTGTAGGATTATACTTAGTTTTGCAAGGAAGTTATTCTTGGTTGCAAGCCCATCTCTTCTGCCTTTTGAAATACTGTACTTCACCTCCCATTTATAGTAGAAGCTACAAGGTCTTATGTGATCCAAACTGCTTCTTTCGGGATGCTTGCTGTATTTTTTCACTAATTTAGAAGTTTGCAATTTTGACTATGCCATTCCTGGGACTCTTCCTTGTGGGATTCCTTTCAGGAAGGATCAGTAGATTCTTTCTATCTGTACTTTGCTCAAATGACAAAGCAATTTTGAATCGACTGCTGTACCATGTACGGAATTTGAAGTCACGAAGTTTGAAATTATAAAATCAAAGTAAATCATTATCATTGTATACTGGCTATAGATACAGAAAGAGATTTTTACACTGCAATTGAAAATCTCACTTAGATACAATAAAAAGCAAAAAATGTACTCACAATTACAGGCTCTGCTACCATACGCCGCAGAGTTCCTATTCGTATACTTCGACAATTCAGAATGACACTTTCAAAGTGACTTGGGAAATTTAAAGGCGTAGTATCAACTAAAGTTTCTGGAGAAGTAACTTTACGACGTTTTAGGGGTGTATTCGGTACAGAATTGCCAAACTGGAAGAGAAGAATAAATTCTTGCTTTGAGTTTTTAAAAACGGGCCCCCAAATGATCAACTTCTATGTTCAGGAATGACATCCAGGAGAAATTAAAGGTTTTTATAACGTAATTATGTTCATCCCATAATATCCTAATTAAATGAAGCTTATATAGTGCTCTTTATGGAATTACTGAATTTGAGCCTCATGACGACCTTCAAATCATGTCAATCCTCAACATTTGATTTTTTAACTTTAGCGACTTCAAGCATTTGCTTGACTTTATAATTAGTAGTAACCTAATTTTTACTTATGTGTTGGCAACTGTGTACATTTGTGGCTATATGCAATAGAGGGGAAAAAAAAGGGAGAGATGTGATGTGTGTAAGTCTGTGCAGGTGCTGATGTTCTACTAGATGCTTTGCTGGTCTTGCTTACCTTACCTGTGAAGAGATCCCTGAGTATTTGTTGCATGTTTTCATTGTTTGCCTTTCAGACTCAAGTTTGGTGTTGCAATTATACCCCCAAAGCATAGCTTAAGTACTTTGGGCTCTAAGCCCAAGTGCGCAAAGTTAGTAATGAGGTTCAGTGAGAAAATAAAGGTGTTAGATAAACTGCATGCTGGAATATCTGCAGCACCTGTTGGTGGCAAATTTGGCATTAACAAATCAATGATTTCTTCTATCTGCTAAAAGGAGAAACGTATTTGTTGAAGTGTCTGTGAATCTGCTCCAGAAAGAGCTAAAGTAATCTTTCAAGTTCCTGACGAGGGAATCGAAAAAAGGAAAAGCAGCTAAGTTTGTGGGTAAAGGAGATGGTAGTCACCCCCACTCTCTCACCCCAAGGCTTCTGCTTTTCATCAAGGAATATCAAAAGGGAGATTAGAGATGGCAGTTTATCCTTGTCCTTTTTTTACTTCAGGGTTCTTCTGACATTATAGCCCCTCCCCCTTCCTGTTCAGCTGTTGTCTCTCCTTTCCCTGTATTTTATGAGTTATTTCACGGTTAATGTGTTAGGAAAAGTGCATATTATCAGAATTAATATTTTGTTAAAAAGCACTGTATGTAGAAAAAGTGTATTTACAGCAATCTAGCTAAAGATTAGTTTTTCGTGGTCATAGGAACCTAACACACTATTTTCCCACAGGTTCAATATATATCAACATTTGTGTTTTTGACTTTTGTGCTATTTTCTAGGAATATAAGAACCCCTGTGAAAGCTGGGGTTTGACTGTAAATTCTAGAGGTACTATCATCCCTATTTCATAGATGAGAAAACTGAGTTTCAAGACATATTCGGTGACTTGCCAGGGTCACATAGCTGGTAAGTGTTAGATATAGGATATGAACTCAAGTCTACCTGACGCAAGTACAAAGAGATAATAAACACTATTTGGTTTGATAGTAAACCACAGCCAAAATTAGTGTATAAAAACTAAAGTGCTTAAACTAATTTATAATTTTTCAATATGCCTTTTCTTTGGAAAATATGTCAATCAGTCCATGATTATTTAAATTAAAAAGGATCTTTTCTTCTCAAAAAGGCAACTGCTTTAGAAACAGAAGTTCACACTGAAAATTCAGATATTTAACCTAAGATTCAGAGTATACTATGTGCTGAGCACTATATTAAGTCTGCAGAAGATATATTCCTTGACCACAGGGAGCTTAATCCACTCCTCATAACCACTGTGAAAACAGATGGGTATACCTACACAGTGTTTTGAATTCTAGGCTTTCATTAAAGATGAAAGAATACCTGATCTTTCATTCTTGCTTTTCTTGGTATTGTGACCACCAGTTCTGATTCTGTTGCAGTACTTCTCCCTCTATGTTCTAATCCACAGCTGTTTTCTTTTAGTGCAGCTTCTACTTTTCCTGTAGAAGGTGCTGGGGAAGAACGTGCTGAATCTGCAGGTCGCGGCGATATACTTTCCCTTCTATTAGTATTCCCACTGTCAGTGTCATCCTCGTCATCACTGGACAAAATTACTAGAAGAGAAATAGAAGCTTAAGAAATTTTGCTTTCAAATTTTTTTCCAAAAACACAGATAGGTTATGATAGCTGACAAATATGCTAGACAACATTTGGCTTTCCCTCAGGCATTATCCATCACCAATCTGAATGACTGAGGTTAAATCTGAGAGCAGTTAAAGCAAGAACAGAGAATGAATGGTGACATTGTCTAAAAAAGGCCAAATCTGTTCCTATCCTCCGCCTAAATTATAATACAAATGGAAATACAACTACAAATTAATAAGCAACTACCACAGGAGATGTTATTGAGGAAAAAGCTAATTAGCTAAAGAGGAATGTACCAGAAAATACTGCATATAATAATTTGTTGACAAATAGTACTACTAACTTCTTTGTGAATTATTCCTTACTATCTCCTTTGGAAAACAAAAACTTGTGTTTTGTAGGACAAATCATTCCATCTGATGGTCAGTCTTCCAGGTAGGGGAGACAAGACTCCCCTTGAAACTAGAAGAATCTACTTAGGGTCATGATGTGTAAATTTAATTCAGCTCCATATTTATTTACTAAGCATTTGAGCTAAGCACTAGAGATAAAGATTTTTAAAAAAAAAAATTCTAGTATTAAAGGACTTTAGGAGGAAAAGGCAGGAATATAACATGTACACAGATAACGTGTTAAGTTAACTGAGGAATAGGATTGTCTTTACTTTAGTATTATATCACCAGCACTTAGTGAACATTTAATAATTTTTTTTATTTCATTCACTTAGGCTTGTACTCAAGCCCTATACAACTTGGACCCAACCTATCTTTCCAGGTTCATTATCTCCAACCCCCTCCCATAATGTAATTATACCCAAAGTGGCCCTCTTTAGGTTCTTCACAGAGGAACACTCAACAGTCCGTCTCTAAGCTTTTACATGGGCTACCCCCCCCCCCAGGATAAATCACTTCCTTAGCCTTGTCTCAGAGTTTCTCTTCTATTTTAAGATACAGCTCAAGTACCGTTGTTGCCATGAACTCTTTCCTGGTCCCCCCAATTGCTAATGCCTTTCTCTTCTCTTTCTAATTCTCTTTCTCTCTATCTTTTATTTAGTTGATTTGAATTTGTATCTATTCATTTTTATATTTATGCTGTATATGTTGTCTCCCCAGGAGACTATAAGCTACCTGTTGCTATTCATTCTTTTTACTTGTACCCCCTAGCATTAGTTTTACTAATTTCTTTGCTGTTGTTCTTCTCAATCCTTGGTCACGGCCAATGTGGGAATTTGTTTTGTTCAAATATGCATACTTGTTATAAGGCACTTGTCCTCCGTCCCGTCCCACCCCCACCTCGGCCCTTTTTAAAGAAGGAAAGATGATAGGAAGAAGTAGGAAAGAAAAAAATTTGTTAACTCAAAATTTTTTTTTAAAAGAAAGACATTGCACCAAAGCTGAAGTTCTTAAGAGTTAGGGATTTTAAGAGATGAAGGAGAGGAAATAAATTTTAGGAATGGCACACAGTAAAGCGCAGTGACAGAAGGAAGAATGTCAAGTTCAAGGTGAAATCTGGCAGGAACAAATGACTTATAAAGGGAAATAAATATGGAAAAGAAGGTTGAAGCCAGATTGTGGAGCGCTTTAACACCAGGTAGAATAAATGAAACATTAACTAAATGCTTAGTAAGCAATAGGGATGCAAATACACAAGTGAAGACAGTTCCTGATATCAAGGAACTTATATTCTAATAAAGTAAGATGTATCGATATATAAGGGTCTGGTGGTCAGGAGGGATATACTGATTTGGAAAATTACTGAGATGGCTAGCCATGGAGGAGTAGACCAATGCAACCTTTCAAGGAGCGATGATTCTATTTCTCGACTTGGGGGTGGGGGGAAACAAGACTTTACAAAATGGCATGCTGGCTGAAGGGTGTATATTTTATCCTAGAGGCAACAGAAAGCCCTTTTTTTGAGCAGGAAAGGAAAATGGTTAAAAAAATATTAATTTGGCAGCTGTGAAAATGATAGACTGGAAAGGGGTAAAATAGAAAGGGAAACAAAAGACTGTTGCAATAGACTAGCCAAAAGGTGAATACCTGGATTAGGATAATGGCCATGGGCAGAAAGAAGTGTAATGATGTGAAAGATGCAGCAGAATAAGAATCAACTTTTTTAAAATAATTTTATATGTGAGGCTGTCTACTTCAACAATAGCAAGGACAGTGGTACTCTCAACTGAAAGGGAGAACAGGCAGTTTGTGGGGAGTAGGAATGAAAGAAGACAATGAGTTTTATTTTTGACATGCAGGATTTGAGATGCATATAGGACATCCAGATAGAGCTGTCTAGAAGTCAACTGATGATGCAAGCCTAGAGTTCAGGAGAGAAATTAAGGTTCAGATCTATGGATATTTGAGTATTTGTATAGGGACGATAACTAAATCTTATAGAAAATAAATATCATTAAGAGAAAATGTAGAATGAGTAGAGGGATCAGGACTGAGCAGTGGGGGGGACACTCATGCTTCATAGGCAGAAGGATGGACAGGGTTCCAACTCTGGAGACTGAGAATGACCAGAGGACAATGCCACAAATGCTAAAATAGATAATATCTATGAAAAGAGGGCTATTTGAAGTGACAAAAACCCACAAAAAAGTCAAGGATGAAAAAGACTGAGGAAAAAGCCACTAGAACATGTTGTTTGGCAGAGGATAAAGATTACCATTGGTAACACTGAACAGGATTTCAGTCAAGTGTTGGGTTTGGAAATAACACTACAAAAGACTGAGATGTGAAAGGGAGAAAAGGAAATGGATTCTTCCTAGGAAATTGCTGGTAAAAGGAGAATATCTTGAGAAGATATCAAGTTGTCAAGGTTGTTCTTAGAGATGAGAGGAACCTAGGAATATAGGCACAGGGAGGGAGCTGGTAGCAAACAAGTGACTGAAAAGGACAGGGAGAGATGAGATAAAGTTTCTGGAAGAGATAAGAAGCAATGAAATCAAGAATGCCAATAAAGGGACTAACCTAGGCAAAAAAGAAAACCGTGGCCAGAAATAATGGGAAACGAACAAAGAATACAGGAAGGTGGAGAAGGGCTTTAAAAAGAGAAGAGAGCTCAATAAGTCAATCATCAACAAACATTTATAATATCTATTATGTATGAGGTTCTAGGGAGTTAACATTATATTGTCACACATTCAAAGACCAGTAGATAGAGGATATTTACAGATATATAATTGAGGGGTGGGAGATAAATGCGAGTCTAATAACAAATAAACAAATAAGGTTCCAGAAAGAGGTGGCAGTTGAGCTCAGATATGATGGAAGCTAGGGATTCTAAGACACAAAGGTGGAGGGAAAGTATTCCAGGAATGGGGGAGCTTGTACAAAGATACAGAAATTGGAAATGAATCATTTTGTGTGCAGGTGAAGCAAGGAGGCTGGTAAGGTTGGAGGACATATGCTGCATCAAGACTGTGAAGTGAATTAAACACTAAACAAAGGAGTTTGTATCTTTTCTTATATGATAGTGAGGAACCACAAAGGTTTCCTGAGCAAGACAGTGGCATGATCCGTTCTGCACTTCAAGAATATCAGTTTAGTAGTTGTATGGAAGTTGGATGGTTGAGGGAGAGAGGGTTGAAGAAGAGACTTCAAGCTGAATAGTACAGGGGAGAGGTGATGAAGGTTCAGACAAGGGTAGCTGTAGTATGAATAGAAAAAAGAGGAACATAGTATGATGAGATGGGAAAAAACCTACCAACTGGATATAGGAAGATGACTGGGTTTTCAAAACTAGACGACTAGAAGAAATGTTGGTAAATAAATACAAGTAAGTTAGGAGGAAAGGGAATTTAATTTCCTGGTTTCTCATAAAGTCACTAGCTTCCACTTGCTCCATTCTAATATTTAAAGGTGGTATTTTCTTCAGTGGTCTTTTGGACCTCCTTTTCCATTTGGCTAATTCTGCCTTTTAAGGCATTCTTCTCCTCGTTGGCTTTTTGGAGCTCTTTTGCCATTTTTTAAAGTGTTATTTTCTTCAGTATTTTTTTGGGTCTCCTTTAGCAAGTCGTTGACTCATTTTTCATGGTTTTCTCGCATCACTCTCATTTCTCTTCCCAATTTTTCCTCTACTTTTCCTACTTGATTTTCCAAACCCTTTTTGAGCTCTTCCATGGCCTTAGACCAATTCATATTTTTCTCAGAGCCTTTTTATGTAGGCTCTGACTTTGTTGACTTCTTCTGGCTGTATGTTTTGATCTTGTCACAAAAAAAGAGTCTATAGTCTGAGTCTGAGTCCTTTTACGCTGCTTGCTCATTTTCCCAGCCAATTACTTGACTTTTGAGCTTTTGGTCAGGGAATGATTGCTTTCAGAGTGGAGAGTGCTTTTCCCCAAGTTTTAGCAGTTTTACACTGCTGTTTTCACAGCTACTTCTATTCTGAGGTGATATGATGCTCTTCTGCTGGCCTGTGAGTGCAGGTACTCCTTTCTGCTGTGTAACTACCAGGAGGATTACCTCTCCACAGTCACCGCACAGTCACAGTCTGCCACACCAGTGCTCCTCCTCCCCCATAAACTGCCAACCAGGACCACGACCCATATCCAAATAGGGCAAAGGAAGAGAACCCTGTCTCTGCTCCAGCAAAGTGCTCCCTGCTGTCCCACTCTGATCCACTGCTTGATTCCTCCCACTATGTGGGCCAGGGGCTCCAGAAGCAGCTTTTGCTGGAGCTCTGGAAGCAGCTGCCAGAGCTTCCTGCTGCTGCCACAGTGCCGCCTCCACCGCTGGGGCCTGACTGCGCACTTCACAGCAGTTTTCTCACCAATCTGTTCTGTTGTCTTTGGCATTTGTGGGTTGAAAAGTCTGGTAACTGCCACAGCTCAGTGATTCAGGGCCCTGAGGCCTATTCCGCCTGGTCTACTCCCAGGCACTGGCCCAAGCTGGGCTGTGCTCCACTCCCAGCACTCTGTGATAGACCCTTTCCGGTGACCATCGAGGCTGTCTTGGGCTGGTGACTTGTTTCCCTTTACTATTTCATGGGTTCTGTAGCTCCAGAATTTGTTCAGTCATTTTTTACAGGTGTTTGGGGGGGTTTGGGGGAGAGCTTAAGTGAGTCCCTGTTTTCAAGCCTCCATCTTGGCTCCGCCCCACAGAAAGGGAATTTAAAAAGAAAAAAAGAGTTCTCTTTTGCATATGTAGGTTTTGAGATGCCTTTGGAACATTCAAGTGAAGATTTCAAATAGGGCATTGGAGACATCAGACTGCAGCTTAGAAGAAATGAGAGTTGGATACATAGATTTGTGAGTCAGTTGCAGGGATAAAAAATTGCAGGTAAAATCCATAGAAGCTGATGAGATGAGTACAGGGGGTGAAGAGTAAAGAACAAGTACAAAGCCCTGGGATATACCCACACATAAGAGGAAGGACATGGTTGACTATCTAGCAAAGGAGACTAATGATTGACTAGACAGGTAGGAGGAGAACCAGAAAAAAAAAGTGTCACAAAAACCCAGGGAAAGGCTAAGGTAATGGTCACTGTGCATATGATAATGCGATTGAAGCCCCAGTCTTTGTACCAAGAGTCATCAAAATGAAGATTATCAGAGGACTTACCACCTACGATGCTCAGTATGCACACAAGTATCTGACAAAGATAACGTATTAAAGTCTTTAAGGAGGCAAAGAATGAAGGCTAAGGCCATTGGATTTGGCATTAAAGCGGTCATTGTGACCTTAAAGAGAACAATTTTAATTGAGTGGGAGGAGAAGCAAGATGAAAAAACAGATACTACATTTTTCTCTCCTCAATTTTCTCAAAGAGGAGGAAAGGTTATCTGTTGAAAAACAGGTGGTGGCAAAGGCATATAGAGCTTAAAGTGGCTAGAGGTTTGAAACAGCAGCTAGTGTTTGACAAAGTCAATATAGGCAGAACAAAAAGATCATTTTGCAACAGTGATTGCTTCCAAGCTCTGAATCTAAGATCTCTACTACCAGGAACCCTGGATGACAGAGCATGACACAAATGTTGAAATGATACTATCAACTTCCATATCCTTTTACCTCAAACACCAGGAGGTAGGTGTGTGTGTGTATGTGTTTCCCTTCCTCCTTTCCTCCATGGATCTAAACTAAAGTGACAGTAAATACCAACATCACAGGCTCATTATAAAACCTAAAAGTCAGCTACTACGTGGCCTCTAGATGCAGAGGAAGCAGAAATAGAAAGAATAGACCAATCTCTTCTCCTGAAAGAAACCCCAAAATGAAAATTCTTAGGAACATCATAGTCAAAACCCAAAGCTTCCAACAGAAAAAACCAAGAACTCAAATGCTAAGGAGCCAGTCAGGATCATAATTTAGCAGCCACTACTACAAAAGTGCAGATAACTTGGAATATGATATTCCAGAAGGAAAAGGATATAGACTTACAACCAAAAATCATGTACCCAATAAAACTAAATATAATGCTACAGGGGGAAAATGGACCTTTATTTTAAGAGGACTTCTAAGCACTCCTTGAATGATGCAAAGACTAGAACTGTGTAGAAATTTTTAAATTCAAACATAGGAGTTGAGAAACAAAAATGTAAACATTAATAAAAATGATAATTGTCTGAAAAAGGATGACCTGTGCTTTCATTCTACTATAGAGAGATGACAGGACTCAGAGGAAGTTAGAGAACATTATTATCTCATAATCAGACTGCATAAATAGACTTTATACAAATAAGGAGAAAGGGGTGGGAAGCAGGTAATATTTCTAATTTACTCTCACCTGAACTGCTTAAAAGAAGAACACACACACACACACACACAGAAATTTCATTCAACAGGGAAGTAGGGAGGGAAAAGGGAGAAAACACAAGGGGGAACTAGAGGGAAGATGGATTAAGGGAAGGCTTAGCCATAAGCAAAACAAACTCTATAGTGCCAAAATATTTATACTTTTGAAATGGCAAAGAATGGGAATGGGGGAAAAAGGGGAAGGGGAGACTCATGTATTAGGGAATGGCTGAAAAAATTATGGTATATAAATGTGATAGAGTATTATTATTTTGTAAGAAATGATGAAGGGGATGATTTCTGAGAAACTTTGGAAGACTTGTATGAACTAAGACAGTAAAAAGAACAGAATCAGGAGAACAGCTTATAGGATGCCAGCAATATGGTGAAGGCAAACAACTGTGAAAGACTTAGGACATTATTAGCATAATGACCAACCCTAATTCCAGAGGGCTAATAATGAAATATGCTACCCACCTCATGATAAAGAAGATTCTGGTTCTATCTATCTGTATATGTCATGGCCAATATGGAAATTTATTGCAATTGAGTATACATGCTTATAATGGTGTTTGTTTTTCTTTAGTTCTTGGTGGGGATGGGGAGGAGGATTGGGGTGGTTGCGATGAAAACTGAGACTTTTGGCTGACAGAAAAAAAATATAATACAAAAAAAAAGAATTGACAAGAAGGAGCTTCAGAAAAACTTGGAAAAGACTTCAATGAATTGTGAATTAATATCTTTATGTAAAACAATTGGGATTTATTAAAATAGTGAAAATATTAAAATAGTGTCCAGACAGTTTTACCAAGATATTCAATTCTATTTTTAAATTTTTTAAATTTTAATTTTTTTATTTAATAGATTTAGTTTTCAGCACTGATTTTCACAAGAGTTTAAATTATGAATTTGCTCCCCATTTGGCATATATTCTGGTTGCCCCATTCCCCAGTCAGCCCTCCCTTCTGTCACCCCACTCCCCTTCCATTCCCTTTTCCCTTCCTTTCTTGTAGGGCAAGATAAATTTCTATGCCCCATTGCCTGTATATCTTATTTCCTAGTTGCATGCAAAAACTTATTTTTTTTGAACATCTGTTTTTTAAAACTTTGAGTTCCAAATTCTCTCCCCTCTTCCCACCCCACCCACCCTCCCTAAGAAGGCAAACAATTCAACATAGGCCACATGCGTACAAGATATTAAATTCTAAGGATATACCCCACCCCTGACCTAAGACATCTAATGACAAAAAGAAAAAAACTACATATACAAAAAAATATTCCTAATAGCACTTTTATGGCAGCAAAGAACTAGAAACAAAGTAAATGCCTACCAACTACAGAATGGTTGAACAAATTATGGCATATGATTGTAACAGAATATTACTGCTTTAAGAAAGATTAAGATGAATAAAGAGAAGAACTGATTCTGAGTGTAGTAAGCAAAACAAGGAAAACAAACACAATGCCTAAACAATGTAAATGGAGAACAATAAAGTAATTGAAATAGTGTTGAGAAATTATAAACAGCCAAGTTTCACCCTAAAGAAGAGATATGAGGAGGAAAGTCCCTGCAGAGGTACCCTGTAGCAGGTAGGAGACTAGAGGGTGCTACATGGCATATAATGTTAGACTTTTTCAATATATTTATTCCACTGAACTGTTATTTTATTTGTTTCTCCCTTTCAGTCTATGTTCACAAGGGATGGATCTCTGGGAGGGAGAAAGGGGATACACTGGGAAAAGTTGGTGATTTAAAAATAAAATATATCAGAGTGATTTATTAAGAAAAACAGCTAACTTTCTTTCCAATTATTCCAATCAAACAAGCAGCCTTTTATCACTTGCCATATCCTCCTTTACTTAAATTAAAAAAGGACAAAAATCCTCAAAAAACCAAACCATTTTAAGATTTCAGGGAATATCCTAAGAAATGATTTGTATTAGAAAAAGGGTTTAAAATAAGAAGAGATACAAAATAAAAACATACTTACTTGGATCGTTTAGATCAGATGGTTTTGTATTCCGTTTTCTTAAGTTTGTAATTTGGGGTATTTTTGCACCAGGTAAAAGGATTTTTCCATTTGACTGTAGAAAATTCTGTCCAACATAATCATGACTCACAATAATATCAACTGGAACCTTTCCCAAAGTATTGCCATAAAATTTTTTGGCATTTAGTCCAGTGTTTTGAGACTTTTGTCCTCCTGAATTATGATGAATGGATGTTCGTGATAAAGGTATTGCTGCTTCATTTAATGCTTGCCTACAATTTCTTTGTAAATCCTTAGAAAAAGTAACCCCGCAGTTTTGGCATTTGGTCTGATTTTTTCTTTCTTTCCCGCACTGTGGACAATATTCAGTTTGTGCAGAAACCTAAAATTCCCAATGAAACAGAAAAAAAAAAAAAAGATGTTCCCATCAATAGCAAAACCCTGAAAACATCTCAAAAACAACACCCCATTTTACTTTTACTAGCAATATACCAACTAAGAATATTGTAAATAGGAAAAAAAAAAGTAGAGTCATACTGTCAAGATTATCTATTGGGGATGAAGGTCATTGTTGGTGTAGTTAAGTGGATGGCGAGGTAGCCCAGAGTCAGGAAGACCTAAATGTTCAAGTCTCACCTTTGACGCATATTGGTTGTATGACTTTGGGCAAGTAACTTAACCTCTCAGTGCTTCAGGGCCCACCAAGTGCTAAACTACATTGGCAGAAGAATTTCAACTGGACTTCCCTATCTCAATGATATTAAATGCCTAGTTAAAAAAAAAAAATTGGGATGGAATAGGTTGGAGATTGTTCTATAAAATATATTGGCTGTAACTTCTTCAATGTCCCTTATATGCAATCTGATGCATAAAATAAAATACTTAAGATCACAAAGAAAATCCATTATACTGTAATATAATGATCAAGATATATTTTTTAAAAAGGTCATGGGTTCCCTGAAATCTAATCACAGACCCCTTGGGTTCCATAGGTCTTAGGTTAAGAACTCTTCAAATAGTCCACTACCCGCTGTGTGTGCAGAGGTAATATAAACCTATAGAGCTACTCTATGGGCTTAAGATCCATAGAGACTGAATGATTTAACCAAATGTACACAACTGAGCCAGCAGCAGAATTAGGGCCACTAAGCCAGGGTGCCTCTCCCTAGCATATGCTATAAGGCAAGCGCCTATTTTCCCATTTGCACAAATACAACAAATTTGCTCTAATTAGCCTTAACTATAAGTTACCAATGGTACACATAGATTAGATGAAGATAATCTAATGAGATGGATCACCCTAATCTTTTTTTGTTATAGTAAATGAAAAGACCCTGAAAAGAACATTAGGCAAGAAGGTTAAGCTCAGAGCTGTCTTCTTAGGTTGGGGCAAAGGTAACAACTACCAGAGGAATACAGTAGCTAGGTGGTAGTGACAAGTTTCTATGTCAAAATATTTAAATGATCTTCAGCAAAAAAGCTAGTAAATGGCTGGAGTATTTCCTAAGAATCCAAATATAAAGCTGATCTTAAATATATAGAGTAATCATTCTGAATAGAGAAATAAAAATATCTTGGAATAGTATACATCAGAGTTGTCCAATCTTAGGTATTTATCTATTGAAACAACAGACAATATTATTCTGATTTGCCATTTTAGTGACTGCTCTGTGGTAGCTCAGCTTCGCTTACTAAAGCATTTATTTAAATTTCTATGCTTGTAGGTGGGCCGCATTTTGGACAGCCCTGGCATAGATAGTAGACCACTCTTGGAGTATAGCTAAACTTAACTGTGTTATCTTTCTATAAACCAGGAAGAAACTGCATAATATGTTGAATGAGACAATACCATTAATAATACACTCTCATAATTTAGCATATCTAACATTTTATCACATATAAGCATTGAAAAATGCACGGTAATCAGCATATCATAAGAAATTTAGGTCAGCAAAGAGTTTAGGACATAATTTTTGAAAAAGCAATGTAGATCACCTAATAAGTTTAAACTTGGATTTAATGATGATATAATTCTCAAACATTTTTCAACTAAAAACCATTAAAATGGAGTCAAAAAACAGATTTCCAAAATAATTTTGCACCCAAATTGTATAAAGACTTTGAAAATCGGCTATCTAACCTACTTTTATTTCTCAATGCAAAAATATAATTAGTATGTGCTACTCTCTGTTAAATACCAACGATGTGCTATCTCATTATTAAACAACATTAATTCCAGAAAGAAGTACAATAAAGACCTTTTCTTAATTTAAACACTAATAATTCAAATCACCTGGGATAATGTCTTAAGGAAACGTCATTTAACAATAATCTTCAAGTAATCACAGGGCTGCATAGAGGCTGGTGATTCAGAAGAAATAAACAAACAGCAACTGAAATGGGGGATTTATGTTAATTTTGGTGAAGCCCAGGCCTATGATTTCAGGAGAACTCCTACACTGTGTACAAACTCCCTTATATAAAGCCTTTAGAGAATTACTTGTGGGGTATTGAAAAGTTAAGTTACTTACCATAATCATATAGCTATTATGTGTCAGAGGCAGGACTTGAACCCAAATCTTGACTTCAAGACCAGCCTTTTATCCATTATACTATATCACCTCTTAACAGCACTTATATGAAATGTACTGCTAATGAAGGGAATTTAATCTTTTCCTTTGGAATTAAAAATAGTCTACAACTCTAATGTGTCTTCAATGGTTAAGGAATAACTGTATGAAAGTAGAGGGTGAAGGGGACACAACACGGGGGTGTGTGTGTGTGAAGGGAAGGGAAGTGGGAAACCTGCTAGAACTCTCAAGCTCTTCTCCAGTCATGTGATTCTAAATTGAATGTTTTAAATATACCAACATATAGTACCTAGCCCCATATAAAATGCTTAAAAAGTTTCAGTAGTAACACTGCTTAATTTCTCTAACCCACCTCTAAGTGGGTTAAATTTTTTTTTGAAGCAGGAGACAGCTGGAAATCAGACTGGTATGAATTGCAGTGACGTTTTGGTTGTACCTTCCTCTTGATTTCACACTCTGATTCTGATTCAGACTCTTCTGTTTTCTCTATTATGCTTTCTAAAGGAATATAAAAAAGAACAGAAATTCATTTTTATACTTCATCAGGTGGTAACTCATAGAATTAAAGTACTATAATTTTCTCAAAGAGTCTCTCAAGTTAAATATGTCAGAAGATGACATCTCAGATCATTAAACTGTGAACACCTGGCCTTTATTTGACTCCACATATTTACATTATCTCATTCTCTCATCAGGCTCTCCTCATTTAGCCAGTACCATGATAGTTCTCCCACTATTCTCTTTTGCTTATCTGCTCTTGAAAGGATATGGTAAAGTGTAATTTTGTATTCCCGCCTCCACCTCCAACTTGGAACTTAGTTCCTGAGGCTTTATGCTTCTAAGTGCTGACCATTTACTCTATGCTGCCTAGATTCAGACCCACTACATGACGGCTTTGCCATGTAACCTTACAAATACCTCGGTATCTCCTTTCCAACTTGTGTTAAATTATCATTCAAGGCTACCATTCTTCAAGAGCATGTGTTAATCAATTGTCCTATGACTCTAATCACCAATTCCCTCATTTCCTCATCAAAAAATGCTCCTCTCTGGACACCACTTCCCTGAATGAGATGTCTTCCTAAACTGTCCTATATAATTTCATTAAGTTCCTGGGGAATCACTGTATGCTGAATTCATAACCATTTTTAGAACTTGGGTTGAATTCTGTTTTAGAAAGGTTTCAATATAAAATATATGAAATGAAAAACTGGCATCAAAAGGACTAAAATAGCAACCTTCTTGAAAATCCAAGTATACTGAATGACTCATTCCCAATGGATCCTATACCATGTTAACATTTTTAAAAGGAGAAAGGCTTTGTGATGATTGTTTGGGAAATGGTGAGGGACAAGAAAAAGGAAAAGGCTTGTTGCAACATCAAAGTTTTACAATCACCATTTGGGGGGGTGGGGGGGAGGCGCAGAATATATAATCTAAAACCACTCTTCCAGAAATGGAGTATTGTCAGTCCCTTCTTTCTTCACCTTTTCAGTAAATATCTCTCATAAAGTCTGAATCTAGGTCTCATCACCACATGGATGCAACCTAAATTCTCAAAGCCTATGCCAGCAAAGGAAAAGTTCTAATAGTTCCTAGCGCCAATCTACTTAAGTTTAGAGAAATTATTATTACCAGGAAGCTGATGAATAATAAAATCATGTACTAAAGTATAGAGGCATTACAATCTTCAATAAAGGGAGATACATGATAATGATGGATCTTTTTAGACACTGAACAATATGTAAATCATAATAGTAGTAATAATAAAAATAATAATGCATTTCACAAATATTATCTCATTTGATCTTTACCCCAACTCTGGGAGTAGATGCTATTACCCTCATTCTACAGTATGGAGGAAACTGAGCCAATTTTGCCCAAGGTCACACAGCTAGTGTCTGAGCTCATGTCTTCCTAACTCTAGGCAGAGGATTCAATCCACTGTGCCACATAGCTGCTCCTAGATAAAGTTTTAAAAAACTGAAATATAGCAACACAAATCTAAACCTTCACTTACATTTGATTTCACACATATTATTAAGCAATTGGTACAGCAGACATGATCTCTTACTCAGTAGTCTAATCTTATTTTTAAAAATATATTTTAAAATAAAAATTACCTAAATATCGAAGTCTCACGAATAACAAAATTATGACAAACTTTCTTAAAGGTTTGTTGCTTTTGAAAAAAAAAAAAAACAAACTTGTTCAATCATAACGGTAGCACTGACCATTTATAAAAATTAGCTTTCATTATAGCAAGAGTTCAACACAAAAATAAAAGTGTGGTTTGGAAATGCTACCACTTTTAGTCTACCATTTGAAATGAAAGATTATTCATATTTATTAAATATTGGTGCTATATCTATTATGTAAATCTTTGAGATAATGTAATTTATGTACCCCTCTAAAAAGTTATAATTAACAAAGTAGGCAACATTATAGCCCAATAGTTACATCCATCTTCTGGATGAGAAGGCATAATCAGTGTCAAAACAAAATAATTTGAATTCTTCAGTAAAAACATTTCTGGGCCACAATCTTACTTAATGTTGGTCATCTCTGATGTAACAAAAGTATAGTTAAAGAGAAAAACCCAAAACTTAGTGCCTTCAGAGTTTGCTGTAAAGGGACATAATCTGTAATTATTAAGCCATGTTCTAGAATATACTTTTATAAAGAGTCTCAGATCAAGACTTTGAAATGGTAGTCTCCTGCTAACATCTTTCACACATAACCACCCAAACGTATGAGATACTATTTTAGTCTCTAGAGAAAAGAAAAAAAGCCAAACACTTACCTATACTTTGGGGCCGTGGCAATCTAATAGTGTCAATTTCTATTTTCTGAACATGAGGGGGGTATTCTTTCCTGGAAAAGAACAGATTGTATTTTTCTTTTCGGTAGTAATTCCCCGCCCCCCCACCCAAGAAAAAAAAAAGAAAGGATGGAAGAAAGGAAAGGGGAAAAAACTAAAGTTTTTTTTTTAAGAGAAAGTAAACACATAGCTTCTTTGCAAGACTATGAGATAAGACTATATGAATGGAGTAAGGCTGTTTTAAAAAAAAAAAAAAACAAACTCAAAAATCCAAGTAATTCTTCTCCCAAGTGGCTGCCTTACAATATTTCCCACCCACCGCTATATTACTAAATGTTGGAAAGCACGTAGAAGGTGGATGAATTCTTTTCAAATGTCTTTGTAGAAATGAAATTATTTTATTAGAATATATAGGATCAACTTTTAACACCTATTTCATATTTAAAGACTAAATTAATGGGACCATCAAACCCAAAAGGCAAATAGTATGTAAAATTATTAAACTATGGCAATAAATAAAAGGCAACAAAGTAGAACAAGCCCAAACTAAGACAATTTTTATGTACTGAGATGTTTGTGATTAAAGTATAACATGTAGGAATACTGTACAAGCATAGGTTACACAATAGAACCTTGGAGGTGAATGAAGAGAGATTCCAAGTGTTGAAAAAAATTATTCCAATTTAGATGTAAAAAAAAAAAATCTGTAACCATTTGACTATTAAGAACCATGCAAGAATTTTCTTCTACTCATCCTACATTCCTATATTTTTGTGGCTTAATACTATGCATGTCATAGTATTTAGTCACAGAAAAAGTTTTCAAATTACTATAGTCAAGAATACAGATCACTTTACATTACCAATATTAACCCACTTTCATTACCATACTCTCCACTTAGGCAGGATCAAAATTTTCAATGAGAATAAAAGTTAAGGCAAAGTGGGGCTTCAGAGGATGTGTCAGGTGCAAAAGAATAATATCAAAGGAAAAATTCAGGGCTTAAGTGTCAATTTAAGAAGAACTTAAAAGTGAAAATGTTCTTATGTATATTTATATTTTAATGGTATGACACTGAGCTATAAGACTACTACCTTATAGCCAATGAGATTTTAGAATAAGCAGCACTAACATGCCAGTTTTAAAATGTACCAAATAAAATATAAAGGGAATTAAACTTAACTGTAATAAAATCTACATACAAAAGTATAGTAGTCTTTAATGAACATATTACAGGTATTTATAAAAATGCCAATTATTTGCATTTGGTAAAAATAGTGTTTTGCAAATCTGACACAATTACAGGCACAACGCCATTCTTTATCAAAACTACAGATGGAAACCATTAACAAAAGACCTGGTTTACTATTTGTCTATTTAAAAGAAATAAGTGACAAAACTGAATTTTGCCTTGTTATTTTAAAAGAAAGGGCAAGGGAGAGGAAACCCAAGTTTTAAACTGTAGGTTAAACATAATCTCAGGTAGATGAGAAAGGGTTCTGGCTATCAAATAACGTCCTCATTTTCTATTTTCTAGTATATTAAAACTATTAAATGATAAATATTTTTAATAAGTACAGTAGAAAATACCAAAACAGATTGGATCCTTTTTACCACGTTACTAAAAATAACCACCTACTATTTATTACATATAAAATGAATAGGGATATTGTATACCTTCCTATATCCCCAAGTTTTCCTTCTTTCTTACCTACAGAGGTACGATGCAATTAAGTAAACATTTATCAAGGGGACAGTACACACCAGGCACTGCTTTAAAGACTATCAAATATGATCAAAGGGGTTAAAGTAATTATTTTAAAATGCAGTTTCCTGTGTACACCTTTTTAACTGCTCACTCTGTTTTTGTTAAATTGTAAGACACATAACACAGATTATGAGAAGCAAACATTTTGATTTTATCCAAAAAGCTAATTGAGCCTTATCACCCAAAACTGGGCTATAGCAAGAGATAACAAATTTTTAAAAATTTAGAGCTATTAAAAAGCCATGCTAGGTTAATATTTTTTTTGAATGGTAAAAAGTTGATCCCGTTCTCCTCACCCCACAACTCCATTACTGCTATTAAATCTGAAAGCATGCTTGCTGTTCACTCTAACCAATACAAAAAAGGGGAATATTTATTCTAATCAAACATACAAAGCTGACACTTTCTCAGGAGTATGAAATAGATGTCAGTAAAAAACAAAAACAGGATTTAGAATCTAGAGTGCTAGTCTTTAGTCTGCCATTAAACCATCTAACCTCTTGGCTTCAGTTTTATTATCCTTTAAAAAAGTTCTAAAATTCTGCGGTTTAAAAAACATCTAGTTTTGGAAGGACAGTTGGAAAAAACCAATCTTCAATCTGTCTCTACTGGTTCCATCCCTGCTGCAAATGGAAAGAAGCATTAGATTTGAATTACAAAATTTTTGATTAAGCATTAAGGTTTTGCTTCAAATTATATAACTTTGCCACTTACCAATGTGACCTTCAGCAAGTCTCTCAACTTTTCTGTAAAATGAGTTTGAACTGAGAGACATCCAGAGTTGCTTCTAGCTCTATAATCTAATCATCTCCCCCCATCCTCAAAAAAAACCAAAACAACCCTAACTAGATCCTATCACCTGTTTAAGTTATTGTCCTATGTCTCTCCTTCTTTTCTCAGTAAAACTACACATAAACAAAAAACTATCTACATCTGTCCTCCTTTTTCTCCCCTCTCTCTCTTGAACCTTGGCAATCTGACTACTAACAACCTTACCAATCTACTGAAATTGCTCTTTCCAAAGTTACCAATGATCTCCTAATTGATAAATCTGATGATCTTTTCCTCATCCTTCTCAACCTCTTAGGGGCTACTGACACTAATTACCACTCTCCTCTTGGATACTCTGTCCTCTACGGCATTTTGTGACACTGCTATCTCTTCATCCGCTCATCAGTTTTGCTGCTCCATCTCAAGTTACCTGCTAAATTATCATCCTTTCTTACTACTTAGTGACGAGGACATCCCCAAACCTCTATCATAGCTAATCTCACTATAGACTCTTCCACTTGGTGACCTCATTGGTTCCCCCGGGTTCAATTATTATCTCTATGAAAACGATTCCTACATCTATATCTAATCCTACTCTTCCTCCTGAGATTCAGGTTCACATCACCAACTGCCTACTGGACATTTTGAACTGGATGTGCCACAAGCACCTCAAATTTACCACGTTCAAAAACAGTACTGATGTTGAGTGAAGTGAGCAGAACCAGAAGAACATTGTACACAGTAACAGCAAAACTGTACGATGGCCAACTTTGACAGACTTAGCTCTTCTCAGCAATACAATGATCTAAGACAATTCAAAGGGACTCATGATGGAAAATGGTGTCTACAACCAGAGAAAAAACTATGGAATCTTAATGCAGATCGAAGCAAGTATGCTATTTTCTTTCTTGGGGCTTTTCCCTTTTGCTCTGATTCTTCCTTTACAACATGACTGATGTGGAAATATGTTTAATATGATTGAATATGTATAGCCTATATCAGATTGCATGCTATCTTGGGGAGGGAAGAGGAGAGGGAGGGAAAAAAAATTTGGAACTCAAAATCTTGTAAAAGTGAATGCTGAAAACTATCTTTGCATGTAATTGGAAAAAATAAAATATTCTTAAGGAGGGAAAAAAACCAGCATGTGTCTTTTACCAAACACCCTAGACCATTTTCTGAACTTCCCAATTTCCATCAAGCCCAAGATAATCCTTCCAGTTGCCCAGGTTCTCAACCTTAGTAACATTTTTGATTTCTCACTCTAGCTCACCACATATAATCAATTGATTGCCAGATCTTGTGGATGCTACCTCTATCGCATCTCTCACACCTGTCCTCTTCTTTCTATTCCAACAGCCACTATCCTAGTTCAGGCCTTCATCATCTCTTGAAAGGGCTATTGCAATAACCTCTTAATTGTTCTCCTTGACGTAGATGCTCCCCTTTTTAATCCATTAGCCACAAGTTGCCAAAGTGATTTTCCCAAAGCACCGGTCTGATCATGTCATCTCCTACTCAAACTCCAGTAATTTCCTATTACCTCTAGGATCAATTATATGACTCTGCTTGGAATATAAAGAGTTTCATAACCTGTCCCCAAGCTACCTTTCCAATTTAATTATACATTACTCTCCTTCATAAACCCTATTTTCCAGATGAACATACTAAGTGTTTCTCATATACAATAACTCCACCTCCCTGTCTCTGTGCCTTTACATTTGCGGGTCTTCTTGTCTACCACCCCCTTACCTTTTAGAATCTCTAGCTTCCTTCAAAACTCAGTCTAAGTGAATCCTTTCTACATGAAAACTATTCTGATCCCTCTTCCTGCCCTCCCCATTCCAGCTTAACTCAGGTGGATGCTTTACTCACCCCATTAACTTGTTTTTATTTTGTAGCAATGTGTGTAAATATGTGTTGTCTTGCCTTCCCCAATACAATGTAAGCTTCCTATGGGCAAGGACTGATCCATTTTTGTCTTTGTATCCCTAGTACCTAGCCTGGCATATAATATATTCCTAATAAATGTTAGTAAGCACTGGAAAATATAATAGAAAAATAGAAAAAAATAGAGTGAAACTTCACTTCAAAGTGCACTAGCAGGTAGCAAGCGTTATAAGGAGCAGAAGAAAATATAACTACCCAAGAGCTATGTCTTTTGAAATTTTTTTCAATAATTGGGTTTTTCATACCACCTGTACCTGAGACTTATGAGCTATGTCTTATGATCACTGATGGAACACGTGGGTGGATGTCTTCTATTTATAAGGCAAAATCAAAGAGTTTTTTGTTTTTCGCTTGTTTGTTTCTGGCAAGTATAAAACTGACATTCTTTACTAGTGTTATCAAAAGCCACAGCGATTTTTTCTTTAGTTATAATGAAGGTTTTCTGGTAGATAGAAAAGCAATCAGGGTAGAGAACATGTGGACTTGTAACTCAACAGAAATGCTGCACAGATCTGAAAGAATGAATTCCACTGTTCTGCACTAACATCCATCAATATAGTATAAATGAATGATACTGAGTAGCCCTTGGCGACTTGCAGTTCTATTAAGAAGAAAGCACCTTTAAATCATGACATCATATAAGAACAAAATAAAGGTATTTGTTCTTCCTACCAGATTTCCACTGATTACATTAACTGTTTGGCCAACAATGACAACATGAACATGAATGGCACGTTAACACCAATGCAGTGGTGAACTCTCATGTGGGTATAATACTAATTCTTTTTTTCCCTTAAAGATATATACCTTAAATTCTACTATCTTTTGGGGGAAATACTGTAACTGTAAAACTTCAATTTACTAGAAGCCTCAGTTCTTGAAAAAGGAAAAAAGTTTGAAAGTCCAAAGGCCCCTGTTTGACTTCCAGTTCTACTATTACTTGTGCCACACTGGGCAAGTCACTTAATCATTTTGGGTCTTGGTTTTTTCATCTCTAAAACTGGAGATTTCAATCAGATAAGGTCTAAAATCTTTTTAGTTCTTGAATCTATAGATCTTTAATCAGCAAACTATGTTAAGGTCTAGAACCTGGATGTTTAGCTTGAAAAGTATATATCCATCCCTAATCTCCCCAGTTCTATTTCTGCATCACCCACTGGCTGTCAGACAACTTTTCTTCGGTGTTCCATAGGCATTATAGACTCAACACATCCAGTACAGGACTCAAAATTTTCTTCTCTAAACTCATGAAACTGAAATCTCTGATTTCTATCAAGAACATCACTATTCTTCTAGTCATCCATGTTTGTAACCTTTAGAACCATCTTCAACTCTCCCCTCTCCTTTACCTTCTCATAATCAATTAGTTGCTAGGTCATATTGAGTCTGCTTCCATAACACTGCTCACATCTGTCACCTTCAGCCCTTCATCCCCCCCAACTCAAGCTACTGTAGCATTTGCCCATTTGGACAGTGGACTTTGAGTCTCTCTGTCTTTCTGTCTCTCTCTCTCTCTGTCCTCCAAGAAAACCTCCACACAGCTGCCAAAACACAAGCACAAGTCTAATTAAAGTCACTTCCTGCTCAAGAAACTTCAATAATACAAACCTGTCAGCTTGGCATTCAGAGCCTAAATATAGGCTTGACCCTTAACTGGTCCACATTCCAGACAACCTGGCCTATAAACTATTCTCCAACTGATTATATCCACTTCCTACCTCTATACCTTTATCCCCTATACCTGGAATACACTCCCCTTCATCAACTCTACTTTATTAGAGTCTTTCAAGTTTCAATGCTCCTGTCCCATGAGTTATCACTTAGAGGATATTAATCCCCCTTGATAGTTAATTAATCTTCATATCTTCCTACAATTTTCATACACTTATTTTATGACAAGTATTCCTGCTACTTCCAATGTAAGCTCCTAGAGGACAAGAACTGTTTATTATCTGGACTTTGTAACCAGGGTAACTTGCATATATTAGTCACTTAACAAATGCTAGTTGGATTGGACTAGGAAAGATAAGGTTTTGTTTTGTTTTGTTTTTTCACAAAAATTAACATTTCTATTGCTCTGATAGCACTGTACCTTCCCAACTGTTCTAAGCCCAGGATTGTGTCTGAGCTGGCAGGACATTTGTTTCTCCTTAATACATATGGCTCCAAAAATTGGGGCATATATTCAGAGCTGTTCAATTTTAAAAAGCAATTTACCAGAAACAATTTTTAAAACCCTCTTAACTAGTTAAGCTACTTGAATGAGGTGTGGCCTCAGTGGCCCAGAGATCATATATGTACGCAAAATGTCTATATGTGAGTCATCAACAACTACGTTTTATTTACGCATGGTTACTTTTGATATTTTCTCCCATCTACACTATGCTCTCAATGAAACAAAGACATTAATGTTAGTGTCCTGCTATTTTAGTGAAAAATTCCTAACCAAAATGAGCAAACAGTTGATCATATTCAGTCATCAAGTCCTATCAACTGTCTCTTGGATATGTTTCTTACTTTCAATTCCTATGTACAACCAAAATATTGGCTCACACTAAGACTATCTGAAATTCTGAACCAGTCTAGTTTCTACCTCTCTAGCACCAATTCACATTGCACAAGACTACTAGCTTGGCTCAACAATTGTAGATGGCTACTCTTCTCTACAACTTGTTCTCAACCTTACCTAGTACTTTCCCTTTCAAATCCCACTCAAGACTTCTCTCATTTTCCAATGCACAGGTTGAACTTTCCCCATTTGCATTCTGATTTTTCCATTCAACCTATCTGAAAAGACATCTCTCTTCTTGTGAGTTTTACAGGGAGGGCAGGAGATGTTATCAACTCTATATCCTTGAGACAATAAGTTAGCGGCAGTTCCTAATCCTAGCACCAGGAGAAGTTCTAGAAACCAGTATAAATACTTCAGGATTTTAGTGTATCAAGTTTGGTGACATCTGCATGTATAGATTAGGAGCCTATAATTTCATCCCTAAATGGACTCAGGATGACTTTGTCTAGTTGGGCAGTGCTATTCTGTTGGTGAGTCAGTCAGTGCACATAGCTCACTTGATTTAGCTGGCTTTAGACTCCAGACCATGGTTTACAACTCACCTGACCCTCTATCTACCCTCTACCATGCCCTGAGCGATCTACTAATATTTGAAACAATTGCTGTAAAGTGGTATTGTCTTGAATAGTGAGTTAGGCAGGGCACTGTATTTTAACTGGCGCCAAATCCCCCAACCTTCTAGGTTTCATATTCTACTTAACTATTCACCTTGGCCAATTCCTCGTTCTATTCTCCTACACACCCTATGGTCCCTTTTTCTCTGGGAACAGTAACCACATCAATATGACTCCTGCCTTTGTGAGGCTCCTTTACATCTCCCCTTCCTGACCACCAACCCCATACTGTCTACCCACACTAGAATTTAAGAGCTCCTTGAAACCAGGAGCTTCTGGATTTTCTATGTGTATCTCTAGCCCTTAGCATAGTGCTTGGCACATAGTAAGTAATTAATAAATGCTTTTCATTCATTCATTCATTCATTCACTCTATCTATCTGAAATTTACCACAAATCAAATCCTGCCTCCTCATGCCAATAATATTCTTAATTCTTCTAACATTAAAAAAGAAACTGTATCACTCTTTTGGTACTTGTATTATTCTCTATATTGTTAATTTTGCTTATGGTACTAATTTATGAACATTTATTTATGAACAACCCACACGTAAAAGTAGGCTATGGGAAGCTAAAGTCTCTACCCTACCACTGTAATAAATGTGCTTTTTTAAAATTTCATAATTTAGAACACTGGGAATAAGCGACCCTAAGAAATATATCTCATAACACAGATGAGGTACTATCTTTTATGCAGATCTGGAGATGTCTTTTGTGGGAAAGAGAAGTGTGAAGACGGTGGTGGTAGAGATATGTTTCTGGAGTGAACTCTGCATCATTTCTCAATTAAAAACCCTTATAAATGATAGTCTACTATAGATTATTTCTGCTGGCTTTTTAAAGTATATTATGGCTTAAACAGACTTTTGTAGGATAATTGTGATCCTAGACACTATTTTTACTGGTACATACAGAATGTGGTCCAAAAGTCTTTTGGGACACTCTATCTTGCATTATAAGTACAAACTTTTGGAACACAGTCGACTCACAAGTTACGAGTGCTTGTACACATTATTTCTCAACTATATTGAAAGCTACCTTGAAAATAGTTCTTTACCAGCTCCATAACTAATATAAAACCCCATATATAGTTGATGCCAAACAGGTACTTATTAATCACTTATCTCAAGGGGCTTAAAAATTTTTCCCCCATATGTAACTTCAATGTACTTTCATTTTGGGGGTAAATATTATAGATGCCACATTGTTGGGCAATGTTGTCCCAAATAAAAAAGTTACTGAAATCACTTCATTTGTTTCAAAAAAAGAGTTCAGATTAAATTAGAAGTATAACAATTTGTATTAAAGTTGTGATTTTTAGTTGGACTAGGGATAAATAAGAAATTAATTGTTCCTCCCCCATACATATAAATTCATAAACAATAAGCTAATACTATAGTGCTAAATTCATTAATCAGTCTAAACACCATTTCACCTACTACCTCATCCTGTTAAGGTAACCTAAAAAGAACCTAAAAAAAAAAGAACAACTTTCAAAATGAGGCGGAGGCTGGGCTCTCAAAAAAAAAATTTATTAACTCTTTGAACAGGTAACAAAAATTTAATGGTCAAGAAGCAGAATTCAATAATAATTATTTAATAATCAGCAACCATAAGATTCTTTATTCTAAAAAAAAAAAAAGAAAGTCAAGTGGTTCTAATACAAAATTAGTTAAAATATTCTTGATTTCCAGGTATATCCAATGCTTTACTGGGCTTATCAACACAGTTGAGCCTGAAAACTCCTTAGTTAATTCAATGAATTGACATAAATTATTATATATGGGATTCTTTAAAGCAGTGCTCTCCAAACTTTGTTTTAAAACGATGGATCCCTCCCCATCAGTAAAAATTTTTGAGCACTACACCCATGTATGTATGTTTATATATAACTTACATACACTTGCTACTACACTATATACTTACAAATAGGAGAGTATACTGAGTATGAAACTCAAACAAAAAGGATGAGCCGAAGATAAAACAATCCTTAAACACAGAGTCAATAAGTGTCTGTGGGAACTTCCTGAGTAGAAGGTGGTGAGGTCAGACCTATACTTTACAGAAATTACTTTGGCAGTTATATAGAGGATAGACTAGAGTTGAATAACGACTTGAGCTTGGGAGAACAATTAGGAAGCTATAATTAAGTATAGGTGATAAGTGTCTGACCTAAAGTGGCAGCTCTCTGAATGGAGGAGAAAGATGCAAGGTGTTAGGGAGGCAGAAACAATAAGACTTATCAACTGAATAGCTCTAGAAGGAGAGTGAGAGAAGAAGAAGTTGACACCAGGGCTGTAAAACTGGTTAGAAGGATGATGGTACTCTTCCAGAGAAAAGGGAAGTTTGGAAGAAGGATGGGGTTGGGAGATAGAGGGAAGGTGAGATCTGGGACTACAACTCATTTTGTCTCACCTCCAAATGAAAAGTGGGTATCTACTGTTATCTACCCAGAAACTGGTTGAGACAGTCTCAAAAGGAAGGGAAGTGTGGAGTCTATACAGTGGAAGGAGAGGGCCAAGTGAGAGAGTGTTGGGGAATAAGGGTATGGTGTGGGTGTTAAAAGATACAAGACACAGGATTAGCTATTGCACTAAGGATGAGATGGGAACCATCTTCCCACCCTTTGAATGATTCACATCCAAACTAGGATCACTCTGGACACTATTCTCTCTAGAGAAAGAACTTTCAAATAGGCATATACAACTTTGTCAACTTCAAAATTTTACTCTGAAATTGTATTTTATAAAACAGATTCAGAAACTTTACAGCATATTTTACCTGAGTGTGCTTTTTGTTTTTAATGGAGGAAAATCTGACAAAACTTATTCCTTTGTAGTACTCAAATTTTAAAAGCTTGTAAATAGATAGTAATTAAGCTGTTCTGTCACAGGAAGAAAGATCTGGAAATTTTGTTTCTTAACCAAATGAACACATATGTTTGAAAAAGTGGCTTGAAGTAAAGATCTTTCATTAATTCTCCAAATATCAATTAAAAGAGGTGACTCTAAAGGATACTATTATGTTTCATAGGAATTTTGATATTAATACAAAGACGTAGATGAAATGACAAAGCATCTTATTCTACAATAAAGTCAATTTAAGACTTTCATTTTTCCCAGGACAAAACTTAGCAAAACACTTGAGTAATTCACTTCAAAATAATAAAGGGTATGAAAGGAACCAAAAAATCCAGCAGATTAAGAACCTGCACAATCCTATCCCAATAGCTGCTCATGTACCAGTAAAAATATCAATAATTTTATAAATGCCCATATTCAGCTTAATGAGTCTAAAATTTCATTAGATATAACTATTAATAGTCAGAAAGAGATAAGATGTCTGCAAGGACAGTGAACTAATATTTTGTTTCATAAAAAGAATGATTTATTTTGTTTTCTAAATAACTCCTTTTCAGTTGGAAAATAAAAATACACTAAAATCCCCCAAACAGCTTATATTAGAAGTGGTTGTTTAAGATAAATGACACATATTTGGTAATATTTCTAGGAAAAGATATGGCAAAAATTTACATTTAAGAAATGAGCACATTTTTAAGGACTAAATTTAAGGTCATTTGATACAGATGTTTCAATATTATTAAATTATATTATAAACTGCAGTTTCTTCTGATGGTCTCATTCTATACTGCCCTCTTTCCAGAAAATTAATACTCTGGATGTGTCTGTACATACACCTTTTGAGTGATTTAGCATCATTCATTTAATAATGTTTTAAAAAATATAACTGGTATTTTAGCTTCCCTTCTCTTTAAAACAGAATAAAAACTTCTAAAATTTAAAATGTTCACTTAATACCGTAAAGCATTGATAAGCATGCCAACCAACTTAGTTCATCCACATTCAATATTTCATTTTGTGAACTATATTACTTTTATTTGTTGTTTTCAAAAGTAACTTTCTGATATTATGAATAAAGAGAATATGATGTGATATAACATCAACCCCAATTACTGAACACTGCTCTTTTAGGGGGATGCTGAGTATAGGTATAGAATGTATTTTCAGGAATGTTAACTTGATTTTTTCCCTTATACTCTAAAGCCTTTTAATGTTACCAATGAATAGCAGTAGAACTGGCTTTTATATTATACAATGTAATTAAGATCTGACTTAATAGTGAAAAAATTATACCACCACAAATATAATGACTGTACATGAAAATGTGTCTCCATGCATTATAATGAAATATTACTACACAAAACTGAAGTCCTGTTGTTTATATTGCTTCATTTTAATAAGTAATGTGTAGGTTATAATGCTGGCTCCTGACTTAGATGATTTTTTTCAGAACCAGATGATAATCGATTTGTTTATATATTATTGCTATTCCCATGTTCTAATTCATCAATATTAAGCTTACCTTTCTTTTTGATCCAGATTGCTTAAAACATGAAAAAGAAAAAGATGTAAGAGGTAAAACCTCACTTGTTGGTATATCATTGTAGTGTTTGTCATCATAGTCAATAATGCAAAAATTACCATCTGGTCACTTAAAAAAAATAAAAATACTACATATTTGTTATATGCCAAGTTTAAAATCATGTCAATGTTCACATAATGTTAAATCCAAAGTGCTGAATTTAAAATCAACAAGCAATTTAAATCTACTCATGTTATTTAAATAATCTTCCTTGGTTCATATTATTGGAAGAACTACAATGATATGAAAAATATTTGTTTAACCTTCAAATTTTAAATTGTTTATATGCTATTTTAGAAGTTTTGAAAGTTTTATAGTCGCTTTTGTGCAGCAGCAAAATTGTTCCTTACTGTTGAATCAAAAGCAGGCTTTGAATCTATAATCACGCATAATGAATGATGAATATTTGTTTGCCCATGTACAAGAATGTTTCTAGAAAAAAAATTAAACCAATAAATGCCACAAAAATCTGAATCAGGCATGTGTGTATATATGTGTATATGTATGTGTATGTGTGTTGCACATATATGCTGTATTATTCCTTCTATTAGAAAAAAACTTCCTTTAATTGGCTTTTCAAAAATTACTTCAAAGAAAATCACAGTTAAAAAGCTTTTCAAAAACAAGTTTATCAACTGGATATTAATTCCTAGAGTCATTCAAAGTAATGTTTCAAATATAGAGAATAAAGAGAAAAGAAAAGGGATTTGGGGAATTCCATTTTCACACAGTTAACTCTTAAAAGGAACACATACATATAGAAAAATGATGATAGATGTTTGCTTCTAAGGGAAAAAAATATTAATTTCCATTAAAATTAACCTAAAAATCTGACTTCTTTTAACTTTTAAAAAGGCAAAACACGGGCCAAGAGTAAATAGCATTATCAATTGTGTTTTTTTTTTACTGGAACTGTGATTTTATCATTGTAGGGAGCTACCAAAAAGGAACTTCCTCTACTCTTAAAAAGTTGCCTAGGGAATGAATGAATGAAGTATTGAGCTTACTGGGTGCAAAGCACTGATCTAAATGCTGGGGATACAAAAAGAAAAGCAAGGGAACTAAGAGGTTAAGTGACTATGCCACATCACAAAGCCTAAATATCTGTCAGAGGAAGACTTGAAATCAAGTCTCCTGATATCCAAGACCAGTTCTCTAATCTTTTATACACACAAATTATCTTAGTTTCTACATCTGGGAAGTTGGAAACAAATAGCAGATATATAGGCTATTACTATTATGTTCCTGTGCTCCCTTGTGCAGCTATATGGGAAGAAGTATGAAATAGTCTTTCTGTTCCTCCCAAGGAAATAAGCCAAAGGAGACAGGAAGGAAAGCACCCAAAATAGTGTAATACATTTATTTTTATTTTCTTCAATTTCTTACCACAGAAAACAAAGGCTTTTAAGCCACAGTGCCAGAACGGGAATTTAAAAAAAAAATGTTACCTTAAGGTTACTGTCCTCAAGGAGCTTGCATACTAAATAGTGAGAAGAAAACCAAGCACCAGCTATTACTAAAATCAGATTTCCTAAGGATGTTTTTAGTGTTAGCATGTTTTAAAAAATAAAAAAAAAAATTTAAACCCACTAAGAATTTAACACATTCTATTTTTGTTTAACCTGAATCAAAACAGAATATGATTCTAGTGATATCATTTCATTCTTAGCAATACTACTGAGAAATAGTATTGTTTGTGACAAAAATAATACCACTACATTTTCTCCTCATCCAACACTGAGTTATATGCATCTCTCTCTTCTGCATTACCTCAAATCAGTATTGAGAAATTAGCAATGGAAAGACTTAAACCTTATAATTAAAATTAATTACAAAAATCCATTTTCCATGCTACCCCTGCTCTTACTCCCTATTATCATAACCAATGTAGATGTATGTGTATGCTTAACAAACCATTTTGAAGGTAAATTAAATTAGCACTAAGAAATTTTTTAAAGGCAGCGGGGAAGGAAGGGATTTGAATTTTTTTTAAAAAGTTAACAAAATTTGTATCTAACTTGTTTTTTTTATTAGCGTATTATCTCATGAATCACTCTCTCTGAGATAAACAGGTGCCTTCATATCTACTTAACATGAAAAGCATGCTGTTGGCACTTTTTTGAGTTTTGTTTTAATGGCTGGAAAACATACAGAAGAAATGGTATCTTAAAAGTCAGATCGCATCACTTAGGTCAAATAAGCGAATTATGAAAAACTCACAGTTAAAAAGGGGATGTTATGGGCATCTCCTTTAAATGACAGTTCAAAGTGATTCAGGAAGGGAAAAGGATCTCCTGCACACATCCTTAAAGTTAAGACTAAGTGCTTGCTATTTCTACACTAGATATTATGCAACAGTGGTCAATTTGTGCCAGCTACCAAGAGTCCTGGCACAGGACCTTATAATAACTGAAAAGCTTCTGTAGACCCTGCCCTGCAACCTTAAGTTGAACATTTTTACTAACATAATTGCTAAAGCAGACACCTGAAATGCTTATCATGAGGTAGAAATAAATCCTAAGTCTAAGAAAATGATGCCTCACATCTGGCAGTGCTAATTTCTTTTTTAAAAAAAAAATTTAAAATGTGATTTCCTTTTGAAATATTTTCAATTACCACATCAGGTTTTCTTTTTTCATGCAGTTTAATTCAATCTAGTTATAGTGTTACAACATTTTGCTACTATTACACATACTTTATGTAAAAAAGAAACAGAAGCAAAGACTGAATTATTAGCAACTAGATTTAGATGTCTCTTATATGAATCACTGCATGTGTAAAGAGGTATCATTCAGACCTTCACTGAAGGATAATTAATTCTAACCAATTCCAGTTTATAAACTCTAGTCATTCTCACTGTCCTGAGTGTGTGTGTATGGGGATGGGATCAGGGGAGGGAAGGGCATGGGGAAATGATGGGAGTAGGCTAGAGGTATTAAGATACAGTGGCATAGATAACTGTCAAATCTTTTAAATTATAGAAGGGTTCCAATCTGCCTTGGTACTCCATTGACAAAATCACAGATCCTTGATGTAATTATTGAGGCAAATATTAAAATAAGTTTACATTTCCCTCTAAAAGGTAACATAATAAAGGCATGCTGGGTGGCACATATAAAGAAACCTAATAATTACAATTTACCACATGTAATCCACAAAGTGGATACTATGCAGTGCAACTGGAATGAAAGAAAAAGAAAAGGAATTATTCTATTTAAGCCATCCTTTTCAGAAATGACAGAACGATGGATTAAAAAAGCCAGGCAGTTATATGGTAACCTTTCTTTTTGCAAGCCAAGTGAATCTCAATAGTGATCATGAGGAAGCATGATTCCAGGTCTCAAAAAAATAATGTGTTTTTAAAAGACATTATACAAGTATTTCTGAAAAGGGTATCATCAAGAGTATTAAATTTCACCTATGACTTAATGAAGATTGTGACCCATAATAAACCTAGCTTTCCAAATTTTGATAAAATGAGATAAAATTATCTAGATAATATTTGGGAATATAGTAAAAAGACATTAAGGACTTCTGATTAAATTGAAAAAGGAAACATCCTACATCTTTAAACAGATGCCTTTGAAAATCCTTAATGATCAACTCAAAACATTCCTTTCTATCTCAACTTTAAGTTTCCAAGGTTCAAACTGTATTTTCAAGATCAATGAGAACAGCAAAATTCGTCTAAGTGCTAAAATGCAGAATAATTTACCAAATCAATCAAAACCATGTTAATCTAATGTGATATGATTTTATTACATGTTCAAAACAAATATACAAGTTTTCATAAATACTAGGAACATAGAGGTCATACTTTAGTTATTCACCAGTCTAAAAGGAATCTCTGTGGAAATAATAAGTAATTTTGTTTAAAGGAAACTGTTACAGCTACCAAAAAAAAAAATGGAAAGATGAACGCATCTTGTTATAGTCTCCATTTTCATAAAGACTATTGTAGAATGCTGCATTAAGATGTAATAGACAACACTTACATTATCCACATATACAAAGTAGAGAATTATTATTATTAAATTATTTTAGATTTTCATCATGATTTGGAAATTCTAAATCTAAGAGCATTAAAAAATGTTTTGAATATTAAAAACATGTTTCATAGAAATTTTATCTAAAGATATTTATAAAGCAACAGAAATATCAAATATCTCTCTGCTCTCCAATTGTAAGGTCATTTTCCAATATTTGCTTTCTAGGAAAATCATTGAAAATACAATCAGAAAAAAATGTGTGGAAAAAACAAACACTAAAAATGGCATCTTCAAAGCATCAATAAATGAAAATAGTTCACATAAGCATATGCATTTTTCTGTTGAAGAATTCTAGGGTTTTTTGATCACAAAATGTGTTCTTTCCTGTTTATTCCACAAGCAAGAGTTTAAACATTTTTATAAGCAGATAAATAAAAATACTTAGATTCAAGGTTTTACTTTCATTATTTTCCTAAACATTCATATCCATTTACATGGAACAATGATATTCCATATAGGAAAAGATGTGCTTTTTAAAGGAAAAATAAGAAATGACTGTCATTAAACATTGTTTACTAAATATGAAGAAAAAAACAAAAAGAAAAAAATGGAATCCTTACCTTTGTGCTGCAGTTTTTACTACTGGTATCTGCGCATTAGCATGCTGAAAACGTCTACCATGCACTATGGTTCCAGAACATAGTGAAATATTTTTTGCATTTTCACTGTAGAAATTCAGCAAAAACAAGAACTAATGTTTTAACAGAACAAAAAAATTGTATTTATGAAAATACCAAAATGTGGCCTACAATGCTTTGAAATATATTTATAAATGAATTCAACATCATACTGTCTTCTCCAGTTACCTTTTTGGAATACATTATGTCTGTTCCTTGATTTAAATCTTGCTGAAATCCATTATTTAAGTACCCTGGTTGAACAAATTTCAAGACAACACTGAACCTAAATCTGAGTAGTGGGAGCTTACTGAGACTCAGCAATAAGACTGCAGCACTCCATGAAGAAATCTGTATATACACAAGCTTTGATTCACTTCATTCCCAAGCATTAGAACAAGGATACTTCTACAATGGGATCAATCCTACACCTCTTACCTTTCTTCTCAAATTTTTCCCTTAAAAGCTAAGTATAGAGAAATTCTTCTTTAACTATTCAAAGCTTAAACATTTCTACAGAAGTTGTGATGAAACGATGGGCCAGTTAAGTCAGTTCATTAGAGCAGTTTTAACTAATTAACTTTTGATCTATACTCATTATAATTTCCCATCATTTGGTGATTTGCAAACATTTACTAAAATAGTGCATGTTCAAGCATTAAATATTAAGTGACAACGACTTATCAAAAAGTTCATATTTGGAGTCTTATTCATAAGATTATCCTTAAGATAAATTAATTTTATTTGACAAATATAGATGGTTAATATTATGCATGATGCTCTGACAGAAGTTAAATAAATGCTTTCAACGTGATTCATCTATACAACTGACAATTACTATGTCAATTTGGGAAGTGCTATACCTCAGTTTCTTGTTGTTGCTCAACATATTAAGGCCCATTGAGTTCCCTTTCAAAGTTCTGAAGCTTCCAATCTTGTTTCGTCTTACATATGTCTTTAAGAAGTCACCAGAACTAGTACCAACAGCTTCAGATCGACAATGTTGTGACTGCAATGCAATTTACAGGTATAAAAGTTAATGAATAGGGAAAAAAATTATCAATAAACATTTGAAAATTCATGGAAAATATATACAATGAAAGTACTAGTTTGTGTTTCTTTTGGGGGTGGGGATAAGTGGTGCCTACTGGAGTGGGTAAGAGGGCAAAATCCTCCTTTGGATATTAATAGTGAATAAGCAAGCCTATCTCCCTGCTTAAATGAATTAACTATATTTCAAGGGAAAGCAGGGTGGTGCAAAGAGAGAATTGGACTTAAGAGTCAAAAGATCTAAATTTGAAGCTACTCTTACCATCTATGTAACCTAACCTTGGGAACATAGATAGATACTGAAGGTTTTTGGTCCTAAACTTCCTGAATTGCAAAGATGAAAGACTTAGAATAGAAGATTCTCATTCAACCTGAAATCTAGGGTATCATGATCCTGTATGTAAACTGTCTTGTTAAATCAATCATTCAACAAGCATTTATTAAGCAGTTAGTATGTTCTAGGCACTGGGGATATGAAAAAAAAAGGCAAAGGCAAATGTGTTTCTATTTTAATTTGTTCTTTGTGACAGACTTACATCGATTTCATCTCAGAATGAAAATTTTTAAAACTTCTATTTAGCTACCTTTGAATATTTGTACATTGCAATATTGCAATAATATTGCGCAAGTTCCTATATGAAGGAAATATAAAGCAGTATTAAAAAGCAGTATTATAAAGTATAAAGAGTATTACCGAGGCACCTATGGCTGGTTAAAAGGGTTCATAGGATCAGAGACAGAGTAATAAGGGACCTTAGCCACTGAGTCTAACCTTCATCATTGGACAATTTCCTCAAATGGGGCCTAGAGAAATGATCAACAAGCATTTATTAAGTGCTTATTATGTGCTAAGTGTTGGAGAAAGTCCCTGGTCTCTACACTCCAGAAGCTCACATTTAAATGGGGGACATAACATTTATATAACTATCTATACATGATATAGATAGATACATAGATAAATGGATATAGAATAGATGGAGGGTAATCTCAGAGAATAGGCACTGGAGTTAGAGAATGAACCAGGAAAGGCATACTGCAGAAGATGGGATTTTTTTTTTTTAGTTTTTATTTAGTATTTTATTTTTCCCCAATTACATGCAAAAAACAATTTTTAACATTTGTTTTTAAAACTTTCCAAATTCTCTCCCTTCCTCACTCTTCACCTCATTCAGGACATAGGGCTATTCATGTGTAGTTATGCAAAACATATCCATAATAGTCATGTTGTGAAAGAAAACATAGACAAAAGTAAAATTTTAAAAAAAGTATGCTTTAATTTGTATTCAGACACTATCAGTTCTTCCTCTGGGGATAGATATTATATTTCAATATAAGGTGTTCAGAGTTGTCTTGGATCATTGTGTTTCTGAGAATAGCTAAATTATTCACAGCTGATCACAGAAGACAGAATTCTTGTTAGTTCTTCAAGGAAGCCAGAAGAACTAAGGGGGCAAGAGATAAGGTGGAAGAGTACTCCAGGTTCAGGGAGTGGGGCTTGGTAGCATTTTAGATATGAAAGGAAAAGCTATCTGGTAAACACATTAAGTTAGGAAATGAAGCATCATGTGCCTAATTGCAAAAAGACCAATGTTGCTAGACCATAGAGTATGCAGAAGACAGTTAAGGGTAAGAAGACTAAGAGACGCGAGTAAGAAAAATAGGAACCAGATTGTAAAAACTTTAAAAGCTAAATAGGATAGTCTATATTTGATCCTGAAGTTGATAGGGTGGAGGTAGACAACTGGGTCAGGCTGTGAAGAGTTTTTAAAAGGCAAACAGTAGATTTTGATCCAGAGAAGTAATAGAGAGCCACTGGAGTTTACTGAGTAGAGGAGTGAAATGGTACAACACTTTATCCATGACATCATACAGCCACTCAGAGCACTGTACTAATACAGTGTAGTACAAATTCACAGGCTCATCAATTCAGATTTAGCACTAAAAGGGGCATTAGAGCCCCATTTAATCCAATCCCCTAATTTTACAGATGAGGAAGCTCTAAGCCCAGAAAAGCCTCCTCACATGCTCAAAGGTTGCAATGGGAATTGAGTGGGAAAGTTGTAAAGTTGTCTGACTTCAAATGCATCATTTTAAAAAATGAAGCATGTGGAAAGATCAGTTACAGAGGGGAAGAAGTTGAGCTAATATTGTGCCTCTCTTTAAAAAAAAAAAAATCATACTTTCAAGTTGATAAAACTATCCAGCAAATGTATGCACAAGACCAAGCAAAACACTATAAAGTGTTGTAAAGCAATCTTCATTCCTAAGAATAATAGCTTTAGGTTGAGTATCACTCAGTTAACAGTATTATTTTATACAAAGATTAGTTAACATTACTATTTTATACAAGGATAGCCCAGTTGCTTTGACCCAGCCTTCATATATTTGGATAACATATTTTTAATTTTGACATTTTAGCTATGCTTCCTCTAACACTAAATTTCTTTCATTGCTAAAATTAGGCTTCATGTACATAAAATAATTTTAACAAAAATGGAAAAGAAACATAAAACTCCAGCTAAGGTTAACTTTCATAAGACATTTAATGAGACTAAGAAATATGTGAAAGTCTCCGCACCTTAATTTTTTTTAAGTGAATAAACAAAACTGGAACATACAATTCAAGTTAAAAAAAAAAAAAAAACAGAGCTGGCAAAGGTGTCTCAGAAAATTAAGATTTGAAAAAGCCAATGGGTTTTTTAATTAGCATCATAAATTATTTTAATGTCATTTAAAAAAAACACCAAAACTTCAATTCTCAGCCCCTTTCAGGCTTACTAATTCCCCGTGGCTTTAGGAGATCAAAGAATTATAGGATCATACATTTAAAATACAAGGGCAATGGGAGCACCTCATATTCACCTTACAGCTGAGAAAACTAAGAGCCTGAGAAGTTACCTAAGCAGGCTTACCTAAGCAGACCCAGGTAAGTAAACAGCAAAACCAGCATCAGAACCCAGGTCCTTTGACTCCAAATCTAGCCCTTTTCCCATAGTACCACCACACTACCTAATTCCCTTGGATAATTGTGGGTTGCCCCATTTTTAAGTGTTTTATTGATGCTTTTTGTTTTTTGTACCATTGTTATTTCCTGATTCATCACTCCCAACGAACGTGTTTCACAGCATTTGAAATGTTCCATAGATGTAATCCATTATTTCTACTGAAAGGAGTCAAATGTAAGCCTCATCTCATTTGTCTCCTGAATCCACTTTTGGGCACTACATTTAATCTGAGATCATAAAGTGATGTTTTCTTTTACATTATAATAAACTCAATATTGTGCATATTATTCTCCCAGGTCTGCTTTTTCCCCTTTGTATTAATTTAAAAAGCCTTCCTTTTTCCAGATTTCTCACTTGTCATTTCTTCTGGCACAACGTTCAATTATGTTCCTATACCATAATCTGCTAGGTATGGGCATTCACTTCATTTCAGTTGTTGTTCTTTGGGGAAGACTATCATAAAAAGTTGGTAAGTATTTGGGATGGAAGGAAGTTCTTTGATATCTAAATATAATTGACCCCAGAAGTAGGCCACTTAAAGGGAAACCAATTAAGGTAGTGACCAACATTTTTTTAATAAATGAAATGACTAGGAAAAGAAGCAAGTGTTTCCAGGGAACAATATTTAAGTGGGAAATTTTGTAAATGGTCAATTCATTAGCGTACAAATTATGACAACTTTTACAACCCTATTCAACCTTGTAGGAAAGCAAAATGGTATGACAAACAGAGTTAAGAAAGCCTCAGTTGGGAGAGATGGGTGTTTCCCCAATGAGCACTCTACACCAATGAAATCCTAAGTCCAGACCTGAGCAAGCAAAACACAAGCTCATAACTGTAAGGCCTAAAATAATGCTTGGATATGGAATCTTTCTTTTTGTCTTTGACATTTGTGGTATATATATGAATGGAGGGTTTAAGGTGTGTGAACAGCTTCCTTAAGCTGAGTTTTTGACCATGACTCCTTTATCATAAATTCCAGTGTCCTTCTATTGCCTTTAGAATAAAACAAACTCGTAGCCTCGCACAATCAGGCTCCAAACTATCTTTTTCCTTGCCACACTTTAATTCTCACAGAAAACATTCCTATATCCCCTCCCTGTGCCTTCCCTCATATTTGTGAACACATTCCCCTTCTAACCTCTACCTCAGCAAAAGGATCCCAGTTCTTATTTCCTAATCTTCCCAACTGCATCTACCCTCCCCTCCAAAGTATGTTGTAAATAGCTACTTTGCAGAAGTTGTATTTATTCACTTTACATTCATGCTATATACAGAAACTTAAATGTATACATGTATCTATGTGTGTGTGTGTGTGTATGTACTCTTACCCCCTCTCCAGCACATGTAAGCTTCTTATAAGTAGGAATTATTTCATTCTATGTACTTGTATAGCCCCTTCACCTAGCATAGTGCCTAGCATAGTTAGCATTTAATAAAAATTATGTCAAGAAGTATTAAAACCAGGAAACAATATAACAATTGATAAGACTGGGTGTTGTTCAGTTGTTTTTACTGTGTCTGACTCTTCTTGACCTCATTTGGGGTTTTCTTGGCAGAGATACTGGAGTGGTTTGCCATTGCCTTCTCCAGCTTCTTTTACAGATGAGGAAATTTAGGCAAACAGGGTTAAATAACTTGCCCAGGGGTACACAGCTATTAAGTGCCTGAGGCAGAATCAAGTCCTCCTGACTCCTGGGCAACTGTTAAATGCAGTGAATAGAGTTATAGGGCCTTAAGTCAGGAAGACATCCATCCTTCTAAGTTCAAATGTCCTTAGACACTTACTAGCTGTGTGACCCTGTGTAAGTTATATAACTGTTTGCGCCTCAGTTTCCTCATCTGTAAAATGAGCTGGAGAAGGGCGTGGCAAACCACTCCAGTATCTCTGCCAAGAAAATCCCAAATGGGATCAGGAAGAGACAGACAGGGCTAAAATGACTCAATAACAACTTCCTGACTCCAGGCCTGGTGTCCTGCGCATTGTGCCATCTGCCTGCCAATATAAGATGGGATACTATAAATACTTGGTAGTTTGGTTGGACAATATATGTCAATTGAGGTGGCAAAACTTTTATTATGGCCAATTAGTAAAGTGTTTTATGTCTGTATTTATGTGAACCTTGAATTTATCAACTGGTTGACCTCCAGATATTCTATGTATTTTCTAGTTAACCAAGTAACCTGTTTCTATTGTTTCCTCCTATCTTTTGTAGTACATTGTAGTACTAATGTGCAGATTTATTCTGTATCATGATGACACTTAAGTTACTGTCTACATTACTTTATTCCCTGATTCTCTGAAGTCTGCAAAACTGTATAATTGTGTCCCTTCCTGCTGCTTATTCTTCCAATCTTAGTCTACTTGCTATAGCTAGATTTTCTATTATTATGTTAAACAATTATGAAAGGGGGGAGGTATCTTTGCTTCATCCTTTGGTTTAACTGGAAAGAAAATACTGGAAAATATTTTTCCACTGCAAATACTATTACCTCTTAAATTTGGATGTGAGCTTTTGTTCATTATATTAAATAAGGGCTTTCCCACGTTTATCTTTTCAGGGAGTTTTTTAAAAAATCTACTGCTATAATTGTGCATCTTTTTCCTGTTTGTTTTATTTGTGATTGATTATGCTTTTTAAAATACTTAATCACTTTGCATTGATGATAGAAAGCTACTGATTACAACGAAGTTTCTTTTTTTTTAAACTATGCTAATCATTCTGCTAAAAATTTTAAATGTTTCCATCAAATCATTAATGACATTCACTCATCAAGAGTTTTCATATTCTCTTTGGTTGGGGTATTAAAACCTTCTTTGGCCTAGGTATGAAGACTTTGTAAATTATAGAGTTTGGAGAATATCTTCTTTCTCTAGTACTGAGAGTCACTTTTGTAGAATACTTATTAATTGCTCTAAAAGAGTTCATTTGTAAAACTCCTCTGACCCAGGTAATTCCTTTATGGATTACTTGTGCTTCATGAAACTGGATTAAGAGATCTATTTCTTGATTTGGGAACTTTATATTAGGGAATTCTATATTTCTATAGATTGCCATGATTTCCTTTAAATTTTTAGGGTTTTTCTGTTGATATATAATTAAGCATAATAGTTTCTGATAATTCTTTTAATTTCTTGTGAACAAACCTGGTTCATATTTTAATTCACCAATTTAATTTTTCTTTCATTTTTTTTGCTCAGATTAATTAATATAGATTCTTGGCAATCTTTTTTTAATCCCATTTCTTTATGTTGTTTATCAATCCAACCTGTTTTTGTTTTCAATTTTATTTCTCTGTTTTCAAATTTTCTGCTTTTTGTTTACTTTGGAATTAATCTGTTCATTTTCTAATATCTTAGTTGTACACTCAATCCATTAATGCTTTCTTTTATTTCAATGTTTCCAAACATCATTTTTCTTGAAACCAGCATATATAGCTACATTCCATAAATTATTTTGTTATAAGCCCATTTGTAATTATTTGTGGTTTTTATGATTTGTTCTTTGCCTGTGTTTAGAATGTTGTTACTTAGTATACATTACAATTCTTTATGTATCAACTTCTTCATTCTCATGTGCATTAGTTGTATATAATAATGAAAAGCCTCTGTCACTCTCTCCTTCTAGGCATTGTGAATATATGCCAAAACATCCCATTTTGAGGTGCTATATCCTTTCTCACTTGTCAAAGTACAGAAATCAAAGGCATCATTTTGGTCATGATTCCTAATTTCATCATGGTCTTTAAAGGATTATTTATTACTTTTCCCTTTTTTATATTTTAATGTTTTTATAACTTAGGACATGATAAAATTTCATAAAGGTAACATGTAATGTTGAGATTATGAATGTACTTTAAAATTTTAATTCAAAATTTGCCAGAGGCCTGATAATTTTATTTTTTCCAACACTCTTTAGATGTGTTGTTTCTCTCTTCAATTTGTTCAGTTCTGACAAAAGAATATTTTAAAGTCTCCTTAGTTATAGTGGATTTTGCTCATTTCTTCTGCCTTCTTTTTTGTTGGTCAGTCTGATGCATTCTCTCTCAGGGTTCATGATTTTAAAATTTGGATTTGCCCTCATAAATTATTATTACGCTATCACCACACCCCCTTAAAATTAGCACCCAGTTCTTGTGCTTTGCTTTACTGACAATGATCTAATCACCTGCCCATAGTCCTACAGTTCATTCCCTGAACCTTTATCCATTTCAATTTCTTATTGCTTGAGGTTCCTTTCCCCTGTCTTTTGAATTTTTTCTAGTCTAGATGAGTGTGGTATAAAATTTTCCTTGTCTTTCTGCTTGCTCTAAAAGTTACGTTAATTTGTGGTATTCCTTTTCCAAGAAACTTAACTGTTCTTCTTTGTTCCTTTTATTTATTATATGTTTATTACACTCTAGAATCTGTTATCCAATCACTGGCATTGTGCTTACAAATTCCTTCTTAATTCTATGTCTTTTATACAAGATGGAACTTCTGGAAAACCAAAGCAGTGCATCCTATTCAATCCAGCACACCCACTAGTGAATATACAGATGTCTCCCCAAAGTATCTTTTTATATCTATCCTTTGACAAAGAGTCTTCTTCTAAGCTTTATTTGTAGAAATATTAATCCATGTAGAAGCCAAGTCCTATATCCAGAGTTAAAGAAACTAGTCTAACTCCAAGGCTGTTCGCTCAGGATAAAGTACCCTAAGGCCCTCTAAATCAGGGATCCTTTTTTCGTATTATGGTCATTAATGGTCTGATGAAGCCTGTAGACCCCTTCTCTGAATAATGCTTTTAAGTACATAATATTTTTATACCACCCCTCAACCAAGGTTAAGACCCCCTGCTGTAAACCAATGTTTCTCTATGCAAACCATTCCTCTCCAGCATAAGTCAGTCCTAGAACTCTAATACTCCCTTCCCCTACTCCCAATCCACTATGAGAGCCTTGCTATTTTCTTATCCAGGAGAAGAGACCATAATGTCCCAAAATGATAGCTATCTCTTGGTGGGACCTGATTCCGGCTCCCCTCCTTCCCCTGTTTCTCATCCCCCAATGCTATTACCCTCTTCTCCCAAAGAGAGGTGGTCAAGGTAAGAAAAGAAAAACATCCAAACAAATGAACACTCCAGTCCCCTATCCTCTATAGTATATGCCAAGCAAGAATGTGACTCAGTACTGAGGATTTCTTTTCAGGTATTGGTTGGACTAGATAGCCACTGAGGTACTTTTAAACTCTAACATTCTGTGATTCTGTGAAGCAGTGATAATACTGGAATTTAAGATAAAATAGAGAAATTAGAAGCCATAAAGACTAGCAGAGAAAATGAGAGAGACAGCATATATAACTCAACAATAAACAAGCTGAATAGGCAAAAACAGTTTTAAACACCCAAAGAAAGGTCCTTGGAGTGGGAGTCCCTGAAACATCCTATAAGGGCTGATTTGACTTGGTTATTAAAGCAAAATAATCTTGAGGAGAAACAGAATGGCTAATCCACCAGATTTGGGAGTAGGGAGAACATAGGGGTTAGGGGGAAGATAAAAGATGATGGTGCTTTGGCTGGGTGCTAGAAAAGATTAGGACTTAGTTTTGCATAGTGTTTAGAGCAATAGATTTGGAATAAGGAAGGTGTGGGTTTGAATATAGCTTCAGACATTAGCCACATACTAGTGTGACCCTGGGCAAGTTCCTCGCCTCTTAAACCTCAGATTTTTTATCTGTTTTATGTGGAAAACAAAAGCTCCTATCTTTGAAGGCAGTTTTGAGGGTCAAATAATATTTTATTTATATATATATATATATATACGTACGAACAGCTTCTCAAACTTTAAAGCCCTATGTCCGTGTCGACATATTTGATGCTCTTTTTTTCTGAGAATCCCCTTCTGAACAGAAGTGCTATATTTCATTATAACTTTAATTTATACTAATGTCCTAATTTGATGGTAAGGCTGAATAGTTTGCTTGTTTGTGGGCATAAGTGTTAATTATCTATGCATTGATATGTTCTCTTTTATCATGTGTTCGCTGGAAAAAACAGCAGATTTCATGTTTGTTTTATATATGTTAGGCTTTGGTCTCCTGGAGTTGCCAAGAAAAAGTGACTTGTCTGTAGTTTTATACACACGCTATCTTTCTGGCTAACCCTGAACTTTATTGTAGTATTTTGTATAAAATTGTCTGGCATACTTAAAATTTTCTTAGCACTTTGTAAAAGGGGACACTGATTTTGTTATGCTAGTTAAATATTTTGAAAAAATTTCAATTGTCATGACTTTGAAAGATCTTAAATTTACTGAGGGATACCAAAAAGAAATGGAGAACATGGAGGAAACATGGTTGTTTCTCCTAATCCTTTACTTCACAAATGCCACTGATCAGGTTAGGATTGCCAAAGTCAAGTCGAAACTGCTACAGCATTCAATAGGATTATGGCATCATCTTAAGAGAATTTGCCTCATGGCAAATGGACTACATCAGCTTAAAATGCGAAATAATTAATGATCCATATAAAAAACTGTTAAGGAATGTGGAGGGAAATAAAAGGGTTTTTTTTTTTAAAACACAGTTACTTGATCACTAGCATATGAAACTTAAGTAAAACTGAAATTTCATAACTGGTTGAAAAGTTTGCCTGAATACTTTTTCCAACATCAAACAACACAACTTTAAGGACTCTGTTATGTCTCTGTGTCAACGGAATGTTCAGGAACTACAGTCAAGCTGATTTTGTAAAGAAGGATATGTTAACAGGTACAACTTATGTGTTCCGATGGTTTAGTAGTAATCAGCCATTATCTGGGACTTTGCAGACAATGATGCAAACCATATTACCTCCAAAGGGAAGCTGATTGACCATTATCTCGTACTGAATGAAGAATATCTAATCTTAGATGGAACATACATTGGAAAACCTGACTACATTTCTTCACTGGATGAACCAGGATCCAGAAGTTGCACAGAAAATCTGCAAATTAAATAAGAAGAAACGAGAAGCTGATGGAAAGGAATACTATGGTCATGTCAAGAAACTAAAACAAGTTATTGCTGACTTGGAAAAGGCTGGGGAGCATCTGCGAGAAAAAAACATGTAAAAGCACTGTGCTGAGAAAAAAGTCTATGATTTTGCAAAAAAGAAGATTAAAAAAGTATAGTACCAAAGGTCATTAGCAGTGCTTTTTGCAATTCTACTCTATTCTGATAGCCTTGTCCAAAATAAATCAGTGCATTCACCTCTGAGACATAAGTATAAGACTGGCTTGAACATAGTAGGAACTGAATAAATGCTTACTCACTAACAGTCCTCACTATTGGCCAGGATCAAGGAAATGCTCAAAATTTCTCCCTGTTGTTTAACTATGAGAACCGAGTTTTGGATCATCTTTTTAAAGTGTGGATTCTTAAATTTACTTGAGAAAATTATATGCCTTTTTGTGAAATTTCAGTATGTTGAAATAAATCTTGAAATTTGATGCTCTTTTTTTCTGAGAATCCCCTTCTGAACAGAAGTGCTATATTTCATCATAACTTTAATTTATACTAATGTCCTAATTTGATGGTAAGGCTGAATAGTTTGCTTGTTTGTGGGCATAATTGTTGATTATCTATGCATTGATATGTACTCTTTTAAGCTAGAATGAGTAACTTGGCTGTTAAGGTCTTTAGTGTCTTACTGTGAGGTGTTCAAATTCGACCTCTGAAGACTTTTGTTATCACTACTTAACTGACAGGATAAAGCAGCTGAGGAAACCTCACTTTGTACTGTGTGAATGATTGGGCAGGGAGCAGGGTAAGAAACTACTTGTTAAATATTACAGGAAGGAATGGAGTAATCTGGACTTAAGTTGGCTATCATTAGTGGAACATTCTACCATAATCTAGATCCTTCGCTAAGGAAGAAGAGAGAAATGAAACTTTAAGCGTCCCTTTCAGAGGGAGATTTTCTGAAGATGCTGCATGGGCAAAACTGACATCTGGAGATGGAGAGTAAGCCAGATAAAAGCCACTGCAAGGACTCTACTATGACATGCTGCTATTCTTTTCAAAAGAATTTCCCCATTCATGGTTAAAAAGCTCTCAAATACTGGATAGGATATGCTACTGGAACAGTAGAGCAATGGTAGTCTCCTGAAGTGAATAAAGGAAAGTAATAAACTGTATCAAGAGACCAGCATTCAATTTGTTAAATCCCAAATCAGCATAACCTAATGTTAGTGTTAGAAGACTTGCAAAAATTAATTCAGTAATGTGGTGAACCCACAAAAAGTTTTTGCTCAACTAGTAAGCTATTACATTTGCCAGCAGAGGACTTACTAAAAATGAAACATTTTATCTCATGTATAAATGGGAATTGTTGGCTTTAAGCCTGGAATTCTTAACCTGAGGTCTGTGAAAATTTTTTTTAATATTCTGATAACTGATAGCTGTTGCAATATAATTAGCTTTATCTGTGATACCATGTATTTTGTTTTATGTATTTAAAAACATTATTTTCAGAAAGGATCAATAGGCTTCAGCCTGCCAAAATGTTCAATAACACAAAAAGAGTTTAAGAATCCCTGCTTTAAAGTAAATTGCAAGTGAATTTTGATCCTAAGGGTTTGTGCTCAATTTCAAGTATAGAGCAACAATAACCCAAGAATATTTTAATAAGCACTAAGCTAGGCCGCCTATTGGAAACAGGCAGCAGCAGAATGAATCAAATATGAGTTAAGGTACTAAGACACAAATTCCAGTGGCCCAAAATGTGAGCAGGTACTTATAAGAAGTGTGAGATTCATGTTTGATATACCTTAAGTAAAAAGTGCTATTAGTTAAATGAGCATACTAGAGAATACTGATAAACATTTAGAGCCCATATGTACAGAATTTCCATCTATGGAAGGAGAAAAGAAAGCAACATCTTATTGATGACAGATCATTTCGTCTAATATACAAAAACATACCTGACCAGGAACCAGAAACCTCTTCTAGTCTCTATTGCTAAGGAACTGCAGAACAAATACTTCTCTGTATTTGTGCTCCCCTGCCAGGATCCACTAAGACCAAGGGAGAGACTAAAAGCAAACTACTTAAGGAAGTAATGGTCTTGGCAGAAATTAAGTTTAGAATTATATCTTGCTACCCTTAGGAAATCCCATAGCCTGAGCATTTCCACCCCCACCAAGGAAGCATGAACATTTCAATCACACACTGATGAACATGCTGGGGACCCTGAGGCCTGAGCAGAAATTTCAGCGGCAAAAACATGTGATGTTTCCAATGCATGTAGAAAATGCTACCAGAATGTTGATGCCAGTCTTTACCTCAATAGTTGCTTATGTTTGGGTAAGTCATTTTTGACTGTCCACTGGAATGTGTTGTGGAGTCTTAGAAGATGGAACAGATGTAGAACCTGACAGTTCATCTCTTTCAATTGAGACATCAGCTAAAGAAGGCCCTAGCCTCACCTCAGAAAATCACTAACAGGAATAAGAAATATCATTAAGCTCCATTTACTGATAAGATCATAATTATGGTAATTGAAGGCTTCTAAGAAATCTTGGCATACCGTGGATGCCCAAGATGGTGGAGCAATGTAAAAGCAACCTATACAAAGTATCTGAAAAACAAGCCACCTTGTTTTTTCAAGGCTACAAAGTATACCCAGAGAATGGTGGACCCCAAAAGATAATACACCATAATCCTTGATTGGTAAGTGAGGAGTTGTATTCTCTGGTCAGCAGGAAGAACTGATATACAATAGGACTCAAAGAAAAACCTACTTAAAAGTGGCATAAAGGGGATGCATGAATTAGATAATATCAAATGATGAGGAAACAGAATAAGAAACTGACTTTTGATACTATATAGAAGGTCAAGGAAGTTAATCAATTCTTTCTCAAGTCAAGGAGTGGTGGTGGCGGCTAATCAGATAAGTGTAAGGGGGTTGACAGGAAGTAGTCATCCCTTTTCCAGGCTTGTTTTCTAGCTATGGAGACTTTCTAGGGAAGAGGAACCCTTGAACACTGTGATAGCTTGCCATCTCAAACTTAGATTCAAGATTGGAGCTTTGTAGTTCTATAGATATTTATCAGTTGGCTTGGGCCATTCACAAACTCAAAAGGCCCTGTTAACGGGTGGCTGGAAAGCAGTGACTAGCGTGAGCTCCCCGCCAACTCCCTCCAAAAACCTATAAAAAATGGCTCTGAACCAATTCTAGAACTGCAGAACCCACAAAATAGCAGAGGGAAGCAGGGCTCCAGCCCAGGAGACCCTGGATGGTTGCTAGGTGAGGTCTTTCGTGCACGGAGCTGGGAGCAGAGCAGAGCCCAGCGTTGGCCACGCGGACGATCTAGACCAGGAGCCGGGCAGAGCGAGCCCTAGCGCCCTGAATCAGTGAGCTATGGCAGTTGCCAGATTTCTCAACCCACAAACACCAAAGACAACAGAGAAAAGCTGCTGGGGACAGGGTGATAGAATTTGTGGTTCAGCCACCGCCCCTGGGGCAGCAGAGGTAGGGCAGCTACAGAACTACAGCTGCAGTTGCTTCCAGCCCCAGGCCCACCTGGTGGGAGGAATTAAGTAGCAGATCAGAGCAGAAGTGCACAGCCTGCTGAAGATCTAAGTCCAGTCCGGGTTCGGGGTTCTTCGGGAAGAAGGAGTGCTGGTGTGGCAGAGCTGGCACATCCCCCCAAGCTTGGAACATAGTACTCTTTACTCTACAAGCAGTCATACCCTGCTGAAAAACTCAAGGGTCAAGTAAGTGGGCTGGGAACATGGCCAGGCAGTGAAAACACACCCAGATTCAGTCTCAGACTTTGGAATCTTTCTTTGGTGACAAAGAAGACCAAAACATACAGACAGAAGAAGTCAACAAAGTCAAAAAGCCTACAACAAAAGCCTCCAGGAAAAACATGAACTGGTCTCAGGCCATGGAAGAGCTCAAAAAGGATTTGGAAAAGCAAGTTAGAGAAGTAGAGGAAAAATTGGGAAGAGAAATGAGAAGGTTGAGAGAAAACCATGAAAAACAAGTCAATGACTTGCTAAAGGAGACCCAAAAAAATACTGACAAATATACGGAAGAAAACAACACCTTAAAAAATATACTAACTCAAATGGCAAAAGAGCTCCAAAAAGCCAATGAGGAGAAGAATGCCTTGAAAGGCAGAATTAGCCAAATGGAAAAGGAGGTCCAAAAGACCACTGAAGAAAATACTACCTTAAAAATTAGATTGGAGCAAGTGAAAGCTAGTGACTTTAGTGGAAATCAAGATATTATAAAACAACCAAAGGAATGAAAAAGTAGAAGACAATGTGAAATATCTCATTGAAAAAACCACCGACCTGGAAAACAGATCCAGGAGAGAGACTGTAAAAATTATTGGATCACCTGAAAGCCATGATCAAAAAAAGAAATTATCAAGTAGAACTGCCCTGATATTCTAGAGCCACAGGGCAAAATAGAAATTGAAAGAATCCACCGATCGCCTCCTCAAATAGACCCCAAAAAGAAATCTCCTAGGAATATTGTCACCAAATCCCGGAGCTTCCAGATCAAGGAGAAAATACTGCAAGCAGCCAGAAAGAAACAATTTGAGTATTGCGGAAACCCAATCAGAATAACCCAAGATTCAGCAGCTTCTACATTAAGAGATCAAAGGGCTTGGAATATGATATTCCGGAGTTCAATGGAGCTAGGACTAAAACCAAGAATCACCCACCCAGCAAAACTGAGTATCATGCTCCAAGGCAAAATACGGACTTTCAATAAAATAGAGGACTTTAAAGCTTTCTCAGTGAAAAGACCAGAGCTGAATAGAAAATTTGCCTTTCAAACACAAGAATCAAGAGAAACATGAAAAGGTAAACAAGAAAGAGAAATCATAACGGACTTAACTAAAGTTGAACTGTTTTGTTTACATTCCTACATGGAAAGATGATGATTCATGAGACCTCAGTATTAGGGCAGCTGAAGGGAATATATATACATATATATACACACATATATATATATATGTATATGTGTGTATCTATGTATGTATGTATGTATATGTATACATATATAGAGAGAGAGGGCACAGGGTGAGTTGAAGATGAAGGGATAATATCTAAAAGAAATAAAATCAAATTAAGGGATGAGAGAGGAATATATTGAGAGAGGGAGATAGGGAGAGATAGAATGGGGTAAATTATCTCGCATAAAAGTGGCAAGAAAAAGCAGTTCTGTAGGAAGAGAAGAGAAGGCAGGTGAGGGGGAATGAGTGAATCTTGCTCTCATCAGATTTGACCTGAGGAGGGAATACCATACACATTCAATTGGGTATCTTACCCCACAGGAAAGGAGGAGGAAGAAGATAAAAAAGGGGGAATGATAGAAGAGAGGGCAGATCGGGGAGGAGGTAATCAAAAATAAACACTTTCAAAAAGGGACAGGGCCAAGGGAGAAAACTGGATAAAGGATGATAGGTTAGGAAGGAGCAAAATATAGTTAGTCTTTCACAACATGAATATTGTGAAAGGGTTCTACATAACGATACGCATGTGGCCTATGTTGAATTGCTTGACTTCTTAGAGAGGGTGGGTGGGAAGGGAAGAGGGGAGAGAATTTGGAACTCAAAGTTTTAAAAACAGATGTTCAAAAACAAAAAAAAAAAAGTTTTTGCATGCAACTAGAAAATAAGATACACAGGCAATGGGGTGTAGAAATTTATCTTGCCCTACAAGAAAGGAAGGGAATAGGGGATGAGAGGGGAGTGGGGTGACAGAAGGCAGGGCTGACTGGGGAACAGGGCAACCAGAATATACGCCATCTTTGAGTGGGGGGGAGGGTAGAAATGGGGAGAAAGTTTGTAATTCAAACTCTTGTGAAAATCAATGCTGAAAACTAAATATATTAAATAAATTAAATTTTAAAAAAAAGGCCCTGTTATAAGTGCCTCGCTTTTTAGGCACTTATGGTTGCCCACAAAACTAAATAATGTCCATTGTTGGAGGGCACATAGTGCATGTTTCTGTATCATTATGTAATATTTATAACCTATCTTCTATGCCACAGGCTTTTAATGCTGTTATATTTCTGGGCTACGTGATAGTATGCCACAGAGGAGCTATATATTTCGGCCACTCTAACTCTGCTTTGTTATGCTATGTTTTTGATTTCACAAGGTGTCTTTAGTTTTATTTAGGAGTTCTTAACGTGAGCTCTGGTAACATTTAAAAAAAATTATAACTGTATTTGAAAATAATTGGTTTCCTTTACAATTCGATGGATTTTATTTTATGTATTTAAATGTTATTCTGAAAACAGGTCAATAGGCTTCAGACTGGCAAAGGGGTTCATGACATAAAAAATATTAACAACTGATTTAATATGTCCTATTATCAAATTGCTAATTGTTCTTACCATTAGTGCTGTATACACTAGTACTAGTTGCATTTAGTCCTGGAGTGTCAATACTATATATCTACACCTCCCCGATATAATCCATGCTAAGCTATGATAATGATACTTAAGCATCTGTTCAAAAAATTGTTCAAGTACGCTGTTTACTCTGTAGAGTCTGCAAATGTTTCACTGGAGTGAGGACACAATGGGCATTATAATAGGACATAAAAGGACAGCTATGGCTATGCCTACAGCTAACAAGCTAGCTCTGAGCGTCCGAAATTAGCCCTTCTCACAGAACTTCAGAGAAAGCCAAAAGAGCCCACAAAACTCTAGCTGCAAAGATGATATGTAAGGAGCCAGGGAGGTGGGAGTGTGGCCTAGGGCAGAAGTAGGAAGCTGACACAACAACCTGGGGAAGAAGGAACAAGGATAAAGATGGGAAGATAAAGTAATATGTTACAATAACTGGGTAACGATCTGAGCTAATCATGCCTCACAAAGATGCTGGCCTCTGCTAGTGTGTAAGGTGAATAGTAAGTGGAAAAGCAGGAGCAATTTTGGTGGCAGGAACTTATTTTTTTGCACAAAAGTTTACTAGGGGCTGTGATCTTTTTTGAAAGGAACACTACAGATATAGTACCCACAGTCTTTTAAGTTTTCTTCAAATTATTAAAAATGATAATTATACAAATACATCCCCGCAAAACAAGTAACCTAAAATCGCACTTCCAAAAATTGGAAAAATCTTCTGCCTCCATATTCTAACTTCAAGCATAATCCAAAATTTTAATGTGGCCTTGTTTAAGAATATAAGACTTGAGGAATAAATGAACAAACTGTGGTACATGGGTTATGGTTATTATGCTGTAAGAAAACACTCAGGAAAAAAAAAAAACAAACCAGGAAGACATATTCGTGTAAAGTGAAAACCAAGAACAATGTAAACAAAACGAACACAAAGGTCACCAGAATTCAGATTGAGGATGAAACTTAGCTCTCTCCTCTTAGTAAAGAAGCAGCAGACTGAGGTACAGAATAAGAAACGCATTGTCAATGTGGTCAATCCATTAGAACGTTTTGCTAAGGTGCATTCTTTATTACAAGAGAAAGTTCTATTGGAATTGGGGGAGGAGAGGTGTTTGAAAAGAGAAATGTTAAAAATATAAAGCATCAAAAAGCATCAATAAAATATTAAAAATGTTAAACTTCAAAAGTATTCCAACAATTCAATTCAACAGAGTGTTTCATTTGATCTAGCACTTAGAGGTAAATTGACCTACTGGAATAATTATAAATATCTGAGGACTGGATTTATTATTGAAAACAGGATGGTTTTAGTGAGTGCTCTAGAACAAAGTATATGAGTTAGGAGAAATCTATTAGAAGTATGTTGCTTATGCACAAGTAATATTGAACTTGAATTTCTCCAAGGCAACATTCAAGAAGAATATACTCTACAAAAATAAAAACAAGGAACACAAGAGGACTTTTTGGAAACAATTCAGATTTGAAACTGTCACCTACAATGAATTCTGAAAGCATCCTTGACACTGACAGTTGGGGTGAATGCCCCAATAAGGTAGTTTATGCACTTAATCCATGCTCCTTGTATGGTTCTGTCTATCCCATATCTAGAATAAAAACTGCATATTAATGTGAGGGGATGACAGACCCATAGTGTTAACAAGACACTCAAAACTTGGTATTCCCATTCTTCATTTTAGACCTCTTTTATTCATATTTCTTCCATCTTCTAGCACTCAATCACTTATGTCTGGGCTCCCTGACCCAAAAGTGTGTGCTCTCCCTTCCACCAGTAACGGTGCATATCCTTGGCCATCCTTTTCAAGACTTATTGCACTCTCACTCATATCCTCCCAACTTTTTGGTAGGAAAACTGGAATACTTCTTGCTCCCCAGTGCCACTTTCAGTCCTTCTCTCTATCACTAAGTAACCTTCTCCTCCTTTTAGGTTCACTATATCTAAATTTATCACCAAAACAGATACTGGTGGCTGTTATCTACCAAACCCCCAGAACACACTCCTTCCTTTCTCACTGAGTTTAATGACTGATTAATAGTCTCCCTCCCTCAACTCAACTCATGCCCTCATGCTAGGGGACTTCAGGATACATATTAATGTCCTCTCAAATATCATAATTTTGCAGTTTCTCAATCTACTCAAAACTTCCCACTCCACCTCCACAATACACACAGGGATGGTAACTACTGTTAAGACATTTCAGACAGCTGAGCTCCTGCTCTGGTCTGATGTGTCTATTGTTACAACAGTAAGAGAAGTACTTAAACAAAGGCCCAGGATATTCCATACATTTCACCCAATATTACTGCTAGACCCAAATGGTACACATTTGTTGTTAAATCTTTTTGTTGTTGTTCAGTCATTTAAGCCATGTCTGGCTTTTCCTGACCCCATTTGGGATTTTCTTGGCAGAGATACTGGAGTGGTTTGTCATTTCCTTCTCCAGCTCAAGCTCCAGCTCACTGAGGCAAACAGTTAAGTGACTTACCCAGGGTCACACTGCCAGTAAGTGTCTGAAGCCATATTTGAACTCATGATGATGAGTCTTCCTGATTCCAAGCCTAGTGCTCTATCCACTGCACCACCTAGCTGCCTTAAATCTCTTTACCAAGCAATAAATATCAAAAGGTATGAAAGCTGGGTCTTCTGGAAGAGTAACAGTTTGATCATTTTGCTTGGTGGTACTTTCCTTAGGACCAGTGGAGAATTCTACCCTTGGAAGTGTTGCTTTGTGACAACAGCAAGGTTCAACATTGGTTTGAATATTAACATTAACAGAGATGGGATGACCATTTTCAGCTTTGCAGTTCAAGTCCTTTGTGCAGCAAGGGCAGAGGTCAGCAGACATGAAAAAAAGTGGCATGGCTTGAGAGCTGACTTAGATCTATAAGATGGACCACCCAGGTCTGCCAATTGCTATCTGTGTGACCCTGGGCAAGTCTTAAGTCTCACTTAAAATAAATAAATTTTTTTAAAAATGGGGGCAGCTAGGTGGAGCAGTGAGTAGAGCACCGGCCCTGGAGTTAGAAGTACCTGAGTTCAAATCCGGCCTCAGACACTTGACACATTTACTAGCTGTGTGACCTTGGGTAAGTCACTTAACCCCATCTGCCCTGCCTTCTCCCCTGCCAAAAAAAAAAAATGAAGTTGGACTTGATGACCTCTAAAGTGCCCTCCCAACTCCAAATCTGTGACACTATGACCTTCTCCTGCCTACAACCATCTGACCCTACTGCAAAAGCATCTCTAGCTGTTGAGGGAGCTAAGATAAGCCTACAAAGGCTTATACTATCTATTTGCCATTGCTTCTACATTGTGAATTATTGTAATTTCTTATACAACCTTTCTTACACAACCTAAATGTAATGACACTATGTAATGACATCCTCCTATAATCAATCAAAACCTAATATTTACCTCTACCTCAATGTTTGATTCCTTCTTTAGCCATTTCCCCTGTGTTAACTGACTAGTACTTTTCTTACTGTATAAAAAACTTGCACCTACATTTATCTTTGGTTCAACTCAGCACAGCAAACTTCTGTGAACTTCCTCATTGGTGAATGCACCATATTCCTTTACATATCCTAATAAACAGCTGTGGGAACACCATTAGCAAATGAATGTTAATGCATATTCCTTACCTTGACTCCAATACTTAATATCATCTAGACCATGACAGTTACAGAGATAAAGAAAATATCTATTCAAAATTTTATTTAAAAAGGCCTTGCAAAACAACATCAATAATGTTGATCAAGAATCTGGAAATAAATGCTATCGTTTGTATTTTAAAAATACAAATTCCTAGAGGATCAGACTTAGAAATAAAAAAATGATTTACAATGGCTACAGCATTCAACAGTTTTGATGCCACTCAATTATAAAAATTTCAACTTACCTTCTTTCCTTCTGAAGTGTCAGACTCATTATCCTCTTCTATACTAAGGAGATTTGCATCACTACATTAAAAAAAAGGAAAAAGAACACTTATTAACACTGTCTCCTCCTCCCTAGGCTTTCAGAATAGAAGAGCACTGGGCTCCACTCATGGTTCATCTCCAAGTGGACATCCCAAGACACCTTCAGTCAGGTGAAGTAGTTTGTGACTTGAGTCCAGGGGAAATCAGGAACCATCTAATCATTTAGCTTCAGCAGAAACCTATTCCTATCCACTTAAAAACTCCAACTGGACTTATGCCCCAATGGTTAGCATATGGCCAAGCCCTTCTCAGTCTTCATTTTTCTTAGCTTTTGCAGGACCTGACAATCTTGGTCACTTTTTCCTACTTGATATAATCTTTTCTTTTTTCTTCTTTAAACATTTTTCTCTCTTGGTTTTCCTCCTACTCACACGACTATTTGTTTTCAATCTCTTCTACTAAATCTTTATACGTATCATGGCCACTAACTGGGGGTGCACCTCAAAGCTTGGCTTGGGGCCCTCTTCTTGCTGTGCCCTTGCCCACCTGGTGATGTCATTAGCTCCCAGGGGTCCAACTTGTCATCTCTCTGCAGATGATTCTAGATCTACATACGGACGTCTTCATTCTTCTCCAGGGTGTACTGTAGACTTTCTTTACTATGCCCTAGAAATTTCTTCATTCTGGAAACTCAGTCAAGCCCTAGAATTACCCTCCCCAGCCCTGTGGCCTCTCCTTCTCATTGGATTGCTCCTTTCAAAACCTCCATTTAAGGAGGATGTTCTGGGATACCATGTCTTCATTCCTCCCTGGGTGAAAATCCAAACTTTTACCCCCTACCTCAATCCTTCCCCACCACCACTTTCACCTTTTTATATACTGTCTTCCCCAATAGAATGTAAGATCTTTGTGGACAGAAACTGTCTTTCCTTCTGCTTTGTATTTGTATTCCCAGTACTGAGCACAGTGCCTAAAAAATGTTTGTTAACTTGCTATGAATGGAATATGTATCCAGACCTAGCATCTCACTGAAGTTGTAGTACAGAATCAGCAACTGCCTATTAGACATTTCAATCAGGACACTTCATTTCAAACTGAATATGTACAAAAGAAAGTTCATTTTTCTTCCCTCCCAAACCCATCCCACACTTTCATGTTACCATTATCCAGGTTCACAACCTGGACTCTTGTCTCTCTTTCACCTCAGATAATCAATTGGGTGTGAAAGCTTATCTTTTCTACCTCTACATTTCTCACATCTGTACCCTTTTCTGTATCACACTGCTGCCACTGTAATACAGGACCTCATCACCTCTGAATTGTTGCAACAGCCCCCAACTGATTTCCCTATCTCAAATCTCTTCTACTACAAATCATTCTCCACTTTTGTCACAAGATAATTTTCTTCAAATGCAATTCTGTCTATACTCCTACTTAACCTCCAATTCGAACTCCAGTAGGTTCCTATTACCTCCAGGACCAAATAAAAAGTGATCTGTATATCATTTAAGGCTCTCTACAAGGTGTATGGCCATTCTGGAAAACAATTTGGAATTACACAAATAATGCAACTAAAATGTCCATACCCTTTCACCCAGAGATTACACCATGAGGTTTATACAACAAGAAGGCCGTATAGAAAAAATTCATATTTTTATTCCGAAATATTTGACAGAACTTTCAAAAAAAAGAACTGGAAGCGAAATAGATGGCCACTGACTGGGGAATGGCTAAACAAATAGTAGTATATACATGTAATGTGTTTTTTACATTCATTGATGTTACCATACTATAAGAAATGATGAATGCAGAAAAGCTTTTGTAATTTCACAAACAAGACGGAGGATTAGACATTTCCTCTGATTCCTATGACCTCTCAACCTCTCCAAAACACAAATTATTTGCCAAAAATAAAGAAACTTCAACTGTCTCCATGGTCTATGTCTCCATGACAGTAGTATCAAATTCAATAGAAATGGAGGGCCACTAAACAATACATAAGGATTCCTGCAGGGTGCATAAATGACTGAGTTTGAAAATTTGGTATTATTTATGATTTCACATGTTTTCATTAATTTTTTCAAATACTTCAAAATACATCTTGATATGGTTCAGGGTGCACTCAAGGATCAGGGAAAATGTCTAGCCCTCGACCTTGTTGGTCACATTATCATAAATTGTATTTTAACAGAAAAAAAAAAAAAAGAAAAAGCAAAATGGATCAAAGAAGTAGAGATGGTGTCTTCTTATATTTCTTCTGTGAAGCAATGCTTATTCTTTTTATTTTGCAATATTCATCTTTGGGGGGGCGGAGCCAAGATGGCCCCGTGAAGGCAGCGTCTTACCGGAGCTCTCTCACAAGGTCTGTCAGATTCCTATAAAAAAGTGAATTTGAGCAGATCTGAGAGAGTCAGAAACCGCGAGCAGTCTGCGTGGGGCAAATTTCCGAGCCGGGAGAGTCTGAAAGGCTGGAGGAACGAACCTGCAGGCTCGGAGAGTGCTCGGTGCGGAGTTGCTCCAGACCAAGGCGGAAGCGGCTGGCTGGGAAATCCACGTGGGAGACGGGCTGGGAGAAAGCTGGGCGCCGGAAACCGGCAGAGATCCCCAGGACTCCCAACACAGGACGGCAGTCTGTGGGAGTGACGAGAGGCAGCACAACGCCACCGGCTGTGAAAACACCCACTCCTGACGCTTGCAAAACCCAGGAACTCGGCTTCTTGAACTTCCGGAAGACTCAATGGCCAGGTAAAAGGCTCTAATCCCTCCCCCCCTCACCCAGAGAATTCCTCGGGAAAAAAAAGAGAACTGAAACAGAGGAGAAAGTAGTGGGGCCTCACAGGACAAACACTAGAAGCTCATTAGTCCCAGAGGGGCAGAGTCAGCAGGGGTCAACACCAACAGCCCAGACATAACCTTGCTCCCCCAGGGGAAGTGCCAGACATCAGCTCAAACAACAAACAGCTGAGACCATTGCTGAAAAGCAAGTGCTGGAGAGCACCCACAGGGAGTGAGACGCCAGGGAGCCAGACCTCTCCCCCACACCTCAGGAAACTGAAGGTTATAATTCTAGACTCACAACCCCCAGAATAAGAAAGCTGGGACAGAAAGCCCTGAGACCCACAGATAGAAACTTGTTGTAAAGCCAGCAAAAGGCAAACCAACATGAAGAAGAACACAAAAAAACCGAGGACAATAGATTCTTTTTATGGAGACAGGCAGGATCAAAATATCAACATAGAAGAGGATAGCAATGACACGGTAGATACATCAGATACCTCAAAAGCTAATATGAACTGGTCTCCAGCCCAAAAAGCACTGCTGGAAGAGCTAAAGGAGGATTTTAAAAACCAAATTAGGGAACTAAAAGAAAATATGGAAAAAAAGATTGGTGAAATGGCTACGGAGATTCAGAATCTAGAGAGAAAGAATCACACCCTAAGAGGCAAAATCAACCAATTGGAAAAGGAGACTCAAAAGCAAAATGTAAACACTAACTCATTAAAAATTAGACTTGAGCAATATTCATCTTTGATTGTCTTATGGTTTTTTTCATGGTTCTGCTTTCCTCATTCTGCATCTGACTATGTAAACCTTGCCATGCTTCTCATCATTTCTCACAGCACTCTAATACTAATGCTTGGGTCACAGCAGGCCATCAGTGCCACAGCAGCTGTGTTCTACACTGCAGAAGATCTCTGCAGGAGTGTAGAGCAGCAGAAGGTAAGGGGCAAGAAAATTTGTGGGCTTCAAATAGAGGTCAACTTCAACTCCCAGCCCCTCCCAGAGCCTCAGACACCCAAATTACAGAAATCAAGCCCATAGCACTAGTGTGGTGCTAGGACACAGAACAGAGGAATAAAAGAAGAGAGGACACCAGGCCAGGGAACCATGGAGTGGATAGGAGTTGGAGGTGGGGAAAGAGAAACTCCATTAAGCGTGAGAGAAAGAGCTCAGCATCTAGCTAAGGCTTTTTCTGTCCCCTCAAAAGTCACTTGGGCAGAAAACTAACCTGGAGAACAATGATTGTCTAGTGTGGAAAGATGCTGAGGTGCTTTAAGATCCAACCCCCAAGGAAACCACTTTCAGGGGAAGACAAAAGGTGAACAGTAATAGAAAATGGTGGGGGAGGAGGCACATGGAGATTTAATTACTCAAGATCTCAAGAATAACACTCTATCAGCAGATATAACACTACCAACAGAAGGAAATATAGCCTCCAGATCTAGTAAACTATGAGTTCAGGTATCTATGAATAAATAACACAAAACCAATCATCTTTTTAAATTTTTTTTTATTTTTTTAAAATAATTTTTGTTTTATTTTTAGTTTACAACACTTGGTTCTACACAATTTTGAGTTCCAGATTTTCTTCCCTCCCTCCGCCCCCCCCCAAGAGGGCATGAAATCTGATATATCTTCCATGTATAACTTCGCATTGAATTAATTTACACACTAGTCAAGTTGTAGAGAAGATTTATGACCAATGGAACGAATCATGAGAAAGAAGAAACAGAATCAAAAAAAAAACCAAACCCCCAGAAACAAAAACAAGAGAGAGAAAAAAAAGCGAGCATAAAGTGTGCCTCAATCTGCACTCATACTTCATAGTTCTTTCTCTGGATAAAACCAATCATCTTTTAAAAATTATCTTTTGTTATGGAAAGATTTGTTTTATTTAATAAATTAAATAAAATAAATTTAAAAAAAAGAAAATGATCCAACACTTGATAAGACAGAGTGCCCTGTGGAATGTGAAGAGAACATGAAATCATCACAAGCTGTTCCTGAATGGTTCAAAAGAGAAATGGAAATTTTTGACAGCAGTATTTGTGGCCTGCACAGTAAAAATAACAGGCTGAATAGAAAAACTGGAATCTGCAAAAGGAGAGAACAAAGGATCAGGAATGCAAATGTGAAGGACAACCTAGAAGAAAAGAAAGAAACAAGCACATTAAAAGAAAATGTGCTCACTATGCAGACAAAATATACTTTATCTCTAAGACAGGAAGTGTAGAGACAACCTAAGGATCGTGGGTCTCTGGGAAGAACACCACAAAACAAAAAAAACCAGAACACCATAATGCAAAAAGTAATTCAAGAGAATTGTCCAGAATGTCTAAACACAGAAAACAAAGTATCAATGGAAAGAATTCATAAGTAGCCTCCAGGAAAAAACAAACAAGAAAGCCAAAAAACACAAGGCTGCAACTGCAAACTCCTAGACACATAGTAGTTAAATTCAACCATTTACTTCAGAAACAAGTTCACATTTAAAAAAAAAAAAGAATGAATTTCAAATAACAGAGACTATTCTATACACACCAGAAATACAGAGGGGAATAGAATAATGTATTCAAAGAGCAACAGAACTCAAGATGCAGCCCAGGGTGACCTACCCCCCGCAAATCTGAGCTTTAACTATAAATGGAAAAAAAAAAAAAAGATGGACTTTAGATTATAAAGAGGCATTTGAAATACTCTTGAAAAGAAAACCAGACCTAAAAAAGATTTGCTTCTTGAATACCTCAGACAACTGCAGAAGTGATGAAAGAACGCAGCAATCAAGGATGACAACAGCAATAGAAGGACAATAGAAAGATTAGTAAGAAAATTCTTTCTAAATGTACAAAGGTGGAAGTAAGGTAGAGGTAGCAAAGAAGAGATTAGTCTGGGGCATTATGAATAGAGCTTGATGACGCCTTGCCTAACTACAGGTGAATCAAGGTTTGTTATATTACCAAATGAAAGGGTGCATGAAGCAAAGGAGTTGGGGGAGAGTTTAAAAAGGAAAGGGACAGAGGGGAGTATATGAAATGCACTGGTCAAACCAAGAACTGGCAGTGAGGTGAAGGTTATCCTTCCTGTCTTTCAAAGCAAAGAGCCCACAGGGGAATGAGTAAGGAGGGGGGATTAAAAATGAGAGGGGGGAAAGGAGCCTTTGTTTGGTGGTAGGAAAGGTTTCCAACTGATGAATTCTCCTCTCCTAAGGGTAAAGGGGGAGGGTGCAGCTAGGTGACACAGTGGGTAGGGCACTGGGCTTGGCATCAGGAAGACTCATCATCCTCATGAGTTCAAATCTGGCCTCAGACATTAGCTGTGTGACTAGGCAAATCACTTAATCCTATTTGCCTCACTTTCTCATCTGTAGTACGATTTGGAGAAGGAAATGGCAAACTGTTCTTTCTCGTATGTTTGCCAAGAGGTCATGAAGGGTCAGACACAACTGAAATGACTAAATAACAACATCAAAAAGGGTAAAGTGAAAAGGTTTGTGAAGGGAAGACTATGCTGGGTGTGGTCTGGGGTTTGGTGCTTGAAAAGACTTCTTATATTACTTGGGACAGCTGGCTTTATAGCAAGAGTGGGAAAACTAGGACCCAGGGAGGAGGTTTTGAGATAAACGGAGAAAAGAAAGCGACCAGAGGGAGCATAAAGATCAGGAGTTGTCTGCAAAATCAGGGACAACATGGTAGGGAAGAGGTCCTACCAATGGACAGTGTCTTGTCACAAACAGGAATTGTCATTATTTTGGAAGTGAGGCATATTGGAGAAGGGGAATGCATGGGGAAAACTCTACAAGGCAGAGGCAGAAACTGCTTAGAAGAGAGAGCACAGAATAGATACCTCAAAAGCTCTGATTCCATGAGGAATACAACAAGTAGACACCAGAAAATTATAGGGGTCTTGACCAGAGAATGAAAGTCTTAAGTAGACAGAAAGAGAAGCTGGATGATGAAGAGAGTGAGTAAAATCTTCTTTGCAAAGGGGTGTAAAAAATAAAAATTTAAAAACCAATAAACAAGACTAGCTGAAAGGGAAATCTACTTTAACTGGGAGGGGAAAGAAGGACAGGAGAAGAATCATAAGAAAATAGTAAGCAAAATCTCAAAGAGAAAGGGGTAACAAATGGGTGGGGAGCATAAGGGGGTTGTAAGAGATGGGGGGAAGTGTTTTGTTTCCACAGAGTTGAAGGTGTCCTTCTACCCCGCCCCAACCCAGCTTTAGCAGAACATAAGTCAGTTGACTGTAACTACTTCCAGTCAGAGCTCTGATCTAGCAGAAACCAGGCCTCAGGTCGGTCGGGTGAAATGTTAGAGGCTTGTGCTCATGATTAAATGAGAACACATTATGTATATATTATGCCCCCAAAACAGAATACAAAAAAAAAAAGGAATGCCTTCAAAAAACGTAAAATGCCTAAACTACCAGAAGACAGAGATGCTAAATAATTCAGTATCAGAAAAGGTGGTTGATATGGCAGTAAAAGAGCTACTAAAGAAAAAGACTTCTGGTATTGATGGGTTCACAGAAGAATTCTATCAAACTTTTAAAGAACAATTAGTACTCATACTTAACAAATTATTCTCAAATATTGAGACAGCATTCCACCAGAATCCTTTCATGAGACAAATATTGTCCTAATACCTAAACCAGGAAAAGATAAAATACAGAAGGAAAATCATATGCCAATATCCTTGGGGGCAGGTACTATCTTTTTGCCTCTTTTTATATCACCAAAGATTAGCATGGTAGTTGAAACACAACAGGTGCTTAATAAATGATTACTGACTGATAGCATTACTGAATATTGATTAAAAAGTTTTAAACAAAACTCAGTCAGACAGATTACAGTGATTTATCCAAGAAATCATTACAACCAAATGGGATTCAAAGATACTTCAACACTAAGAAAATAGACATAATTTATCACATTAAAATGCAAACACTCAAAATCACATGATCATTTCCATAGATGCAGAAAAGGCCTTTGTCAAAGTACAGCATTCTTTTATGCTTAAAAACTCTACAAAGCAAGGAAGTCCACACAACCCACTATTATGGCATAGTTCCAGAAATGCTAGCAATGGCAACAAGACAAGAGAAAGAAATTAAAGGAATAAGAGATAGGTAAAGTGGATATAAAACTTATCTATTGGCTGATAATATGATGCTAGAAAAATCCTAGAGAATAAGCAAAGATACTGAGACAATAAATACCCTTAGCCAACTTACAGGCTACAAAATAAAATCTCAAAAATAAAGACTATTTCTATACAAGATTGACAAAACCCAAGAACCAAAAATTAAAAGGGAAATCCCATTCCAAATAACTACAAAATGCACAAAATATCTGGAGACTTTCTTACCAAAGCACAGAAAATACTTATTTCAGTTAAAAAGAATTCTTTGAATTAGATTTTTAATGCTATATGATTCAAATTACAAAGGAGATACAGAACTTGATAAAACAGTAACAAAATTCTTTTGGAAAAACAAAAGATCTAGAACTTCAAGGGAAATGATGAAAAGTAAAGAGGACAAAGAGGAAACAGCACTTCCACATCTCAAACTTTATTATAAAGCAGCAGTCACCAAAATCATGTAGTAGGACATGGATCAATGGAACAAACTACACAAGGGAGAATCAGAGACAATGGAGCTCGATAACTCAGTGTTTGATAAAGTAAAAAACATAATTTAGGAAGAAAAAAATCACTATGGAATATTTTAAAAGAATCCTGGGGTCAGGGGGAGAGCAATATGGCAGAAATTAGGCTTAAGCCAACTTTTTATATCACCTCCACTAGACACTATCCTTAATATTAAAGATCAGATGCTGTCAGAAATGAGCAGGCTGATTTTAGAAAAACATGGAAAGACTTGCATGAAATAATGAAGAGTTAAATGAGCAGAACCATGTATACAATAACAGCAATACTGTTTGCAGAATAACTGTGAATGACTAAATTATTCTGCTTATTATAAATGCTCAAATCAATTACAAAGAACTATGATGGAAGATGCTATCTACTTCTAGAGAAATAACTAATAAACAGAAATATGCATAATAAAATAGTGGCCTCTAGTGTAGGGTGAGGAGGGAGGGAGATGGTTCAGAACTTAAAAATGTAACAACAACAACAAAAAGGTTTAAAAATATTTAAAAATTAAACTATAAAAAACTAGAAAGAAGCAGATCACATCTCTCATAGCTATGGGTAGGAGAGATATTCTTTTTTTTCTTACTTTATTATTTAATATCTTATTTTCCCTCAATTACATGTAAAAATCATTTTAACATTTTTTCCTTCAAATTTTGAGTTCCAAATTTTCTCCCTCCCCCCATTAAGAAGGCAAGCAATTTGACATAGGTTATACATATGTAGTCACGCAAAACATTTCCACATAAGTCATTCTGTGAAAGAAAACAGACCAAAGCCCCAAGAAAATAAGTCAAGTAAAAGAAAAAGAAAGTAAAAAAAAAAAAGCATCTTTGAGCATCTCTGAGTATCTTTGATCTTGGAGCAAAGTATCTTTGAGCATTCAGGCACTAACAGTTCCTTCTCTGGAGGTGGACAGCACCTTTCATCATAAGTCCTACAGAACTGTCGGATCATTGCATTGCTGAGAATACCTAAGTTATTCAGAGTAGATGAAAAAATACAATATTGCTGCTAATGCTTACAATGTTCTAGGAGATATACTCTCAAACTAGAGATGGGGGCAATTATAAAAGATAAAATGGACAACTCTGGTAACATAAATCTAAAAAGCTTTTCCACAGACAAAACTAAGGCACCTAAGATAAAAGGAAGTATTAAAATGAGTGGGGAAAATCTCTATCAAATTTCTTTGATTCTTTGATAAGATATATAAACCACACACACACACACACACACACACACACACACAGCCATTACCCAAAAGATAAAAGGACAAGAACAGTTCTTAAAAGAAATTAACAAAGTAGCAAGATAGAAAATAAACACACATAAATCATCAGTATTTCTATATCTCACAACCAAATGAAAGAATGCTACGCTAATCACTAATAATAAAAAAACGCAAATCAATGCAACCCTGAGGTTTCATCGCATATCTTAACAAACTGGCAAAGATAAAAAAAAAAAATGAAAACAGGCAAAGTTGGAGGGGTTATAGAATGACAGGTACACTAATACATTGTGGATGGAGTTGTAGAATGGTATAATTATTTTGAAAGCAATTTGGAATTACATAAATTAATTGAAATTCTGGACAAGAAGAAATCCCCCAAATGCACCAAAATATTTATAGTGGCACTTTTTGTGATAGTAAGTAGGAAACAAAATAATGCCCATTGATTGGGAAATGGCTAAACAAATTGTTAAACATGAATATATTGGACTATGTAATGTAAGAAATAATAAACAATCTGCAAGTATTATTTGTGATGGGGATAAGCTAGAAATCTTCCCAATGAGATTAGGAGTGAAACAAGGGTGCCCATTATCACTAATATTATTCAATATTGTATTACAAATGCTAGCATTAAAAGAAAAAGACACTTAAGCAATCAAAATGGTCAATGAGGTAATAAAACTATTTCTTTTTGCAGATGATATGATATACTTGGAAAATCCTAGAGATTCAATTAAAGAGCTAGTTGGAACAACAATTTTAGCAAAGCAGTAAGATATAAAATAAATCCACATAAATCATTAGCAATTTCATGTATCACCAACAAAGAGATACTAAGAGATACCCTACTTAAATAGCCATATACAGCACAAATACTTTGGAGTATACCTGCCAAAGGAACTACATGAACATAAAACACTTTTTATACAAATAAAGTCAGATTTAAATAATTGGAGAAATATTAACTGTTCATGGGTAGGCAGAGAAAATATAATAAAAATGACAAATATACCTAAACTTATCTACTTATTCAATGCCATCCCAATTAAATTATCAAAAAACTATTTTATTGAACAAAATTCATTTGGAAGAACAAAAAGGTCAAGAATAACAAACGGGTTAATGAAAAAAAAATACCAAAAAGGAGGTTTAGAGTACCAAATCTTAAACTGTATTATAAGGCAGTAATTCTCAAAACTACCTGAAACTATCTAAGAAATAGAAAGGTGGAGTGGGCAGAGCCAAGACGGCAGCAGGAAAGCAGGGACTTGTTTAAGTTCCCCGCCAAATCCCTCCAAACACCTGTAAAAAAATGGCTCTAAACAATTTCTAGAGCTGCAGAACCCACAAAATAGCAGAGGGAAACAGAGCTTCAGCCCAGAAGAGCCGATGGTCCCTGGGAAGGGTCTGTCTCACAGTGCTGAGAGTGGAGGGCAGCCCAGCATGGGCCGCGCCAGGACATACCAGACCAGGAGTCAGCCAGCTGGAAGAGGACTTGGGGCCATGAAACAGTGAGCTGTGGCAGTTACCACACTTCTCAATCCACAAACGCCAAAGAGCAGTTTAGGGGAAATTTCGGTACTGAGCTCAGAGCAGTCAGGCCACCAGCTCTGGGGGTGGAGGAGGTCCTGCAGCAGTGGCTGTAGCAGCAGCAGGAAGCCTCAGAAGCTGCCTACAGAGCGCCAGCATCAGCAGCTTTCCAAGTCCCTGGCTCAGATGGCGGGAGGAATCAAGGAACAGATCAGAGCCGGAATGCCAGGGGTGCTTTGTGGGCACAAAAGCAGATTCTCTTGCTGTGCCCTGCTTGGATCTGAACTGCGGTCCTGGTTGGCGGTTCTTGGGGGTGGAGGAGCGCTGCTGTGACAAAGCCTGGGCTGATGGGTGTAGTAGAAGTAGCTATGAAAACAACAGTGCTTGGACCCTAAAGCTTGGGACAAAGTACTCTCTACTCTACAAGCAGGCATATCCTGACAAAAAGCTCGAGGGTCAAGTAGTTGGCTGGGAACATGGACAGGCAGCAAAAACGAACTCAGACTCAAAACTCAAACTCTAGATTCCTTTTTTGGTGACAAAGGAGATCAAATCATTCAGCCAGAAGAAGTCAACAAAGTCAAAGAGCCTACATCAAAAGCCTCCAAGAAAAATATGAATTGGGCTCAGGCCATGGAAGAGCTCAAAAAGCATTTGGAAAAGCAAGTAAGAGAAGTAGAGGAAAAATTGGGAGGAGAAATGAGAGTGATGCAAGAAAACCATGAAAAACAAGTCAAAAACTTGCTAAAGGAGACCCAAAAAATACTGAAGAAACAAACACCTTAAAAAATAGACTAACTCAAATGTCAAAAGAGCTCCAAAAAGCCAATGAGGAGAAGAATGCCTTGAAAGGCAGAATTAGCCAAATGGAAAAGGAGGTCCAAAAGACCACTGAAGAAAATGCTACCTTAAAAATTAGATTGGAGCAAGTGGAAGCCAGTGACTTTAGTGGAAATCAAGATATTATAAAACAGAAACAAAGGGATGAAAAAATGGAAGACAATGTGAAATATCTCATGGGAAAAACCACTGACCTGGAAAATAGGTGCAGAAGAGATAATTCAAAAATAACTGGATGACCTGAAAGCCATGATCAAAAAAAGAGCCTAGACATCATCTTTCAAGAAATTATCAAGGAAAACTGCCTTGATATTCTAGAACCAGAGGGTAAAATAGAAATTGAAAGAATCCACTGATCGCCTCTTGAAAAAGATCTCCCCCGCCCCCCACAAAAATACTCCTAGGAATATTACTGCCAAATTCCAGAGTTCCCAGGTCAAGGAGAAAATACTGCAAGCAGCCAGAAAGGAACAATTTGAATGCTGGGGAAACACAACCAGAATAACACAAGATCTAGCAGCTTCTACATTAAGGGATCGAAGGGCTTGGAACATGATATTCTGGAGGTCAAAGGAGCTAGGATTAAAACCAAGAATCACCAACCCAGCAAAACTCAGTATAATGCTCCAAGGCAAAATACGGACTTTCAATAAAATAGAGGACTTTCAAGCTTTCTCAATGAAAAGACCAGAGCTGAATAGAAAATTTGACTTTCAAATATAAGAATCAAGCGAAGCATGAAAAAGTAAACAAGAAAGAGAAATCATAAAGGACTTACTAAAGTTGAACTGTTTTCCTTACATTCCAACATGGAAAGATGATGTGTATAATTCAGGAGACCTTTCTCAGTATTAGGGGAGTTGAAGGGAATATAGACAGAGGGAATAAGATGAGTTGAATATGAAAGGATGGTATCGAAAAAAAATGAAATAAATTTAAGGGGTGAAAGAGGACTATATTGAGAGAGGGAGAGAGGGAAAAATAGAATAGGGTAAATTATCTCACATAAAAGTGGCAAGAAAAAGCTGTTCTGTAGGAAGAGAAGGCAGGTGAGGGGAAATGAGTGAATCTTCCTCTCATCAGATTTAAGCTTTTGGGATAAGAATTTACTATTGGAAAGCAGTCTAGTAGAAATTGAGTATAGACCAATATCTCACCCCGTGTACCAAGATAAGGTGGAAATGGATATATAACCTAGATATAAAAGGAGCTATCATAAGAAAATTGAAAGAACATGGAACACATTACCTATCAGACTTATGGACAGCAGAAGAGTTTATGAATAAACAAGAGATAGCATTGTGAGATGTTAAGTGGATAATTTTGATTACATTAAACTAAAAACATTTTGTACAAGTAAAGCCAAGCTTAGAAAGAGAGCAGAAAGCTGGGAAACAGTCTTTACAGCAAGTGTCTCTGATAAAGGCCTTGTTTCTCCAAATTTATAAAAATATGAGTCATTCCCCAATTGATAAATGGTCAAAGGATACAAACAGGCAGTTTTTGGAAAAAGAAGTCAAAGCCATAGTCAGACAAAAAAAATGCTCTAAAGCATTGCTGATTAGAGAAGTGCAAATTAAAACAACAGTGAGATATTATCTCACACCTATCAGATTGGCAAAAATGGTAGAAGGTGAAAATGACAAATGTTAGAGAAGAAGTGGGAAAATTGGAACACTAAGACCCCGCTGGTGGAACTGTAAACTGATTTGCCATTTTGGAGGGCAATCTGGAATTATGTTCAAAGACCTTACGTAAAAAAAACCCAAACCAACACTGTTATATGAGTGGCAGAGAGGAAGAAATACTGGGGATAACTATGATGATGTAAGAAACAGAAGACATCAATAAAAAATATTATGAAAAATAATACTATTATGAAAAATAATACTATTTATTATATGGAGTGGTTCTCTGGAAGGAGAGCAGGTGAAGAATAGTGGGGGAAAATTCTGTTGAAGTTGAAGATAATCAATAAAAATTTTTTTAAAAAAATCAATTCACACTCTGGCTTCCTCAGACTTTCTAGTATTTTCATCTATTACTCTGCTCCACATTAATCCATGGTTGTAATATTGGCCTACTTGCTATTCCTAATGCTTACAACAATATCACTTCTTAGCTCACAGTCTCTGAGGTGAGATGAAAGATTCAGCTCAAGTACCACCTTCTAAGGTTAATTTTTATCTACTCTGAAAGCATCCTGATACGTCAATTTATACATATGTTGTCCTCTTGATTACAATACAAGTCCTTTTTGTGAAAAGAGGCATATTAATATACTTTTGATAGAGCTGTACATTAGTACAGGCATTATGTAAATTAATTGGAAACTATGCCCCCAAATTTACTAATATATCGTACACACCCTTTAACCCATCAAAACCATTTCCAGGCCTATCTCCCACAGCGATCAAAAAGAAGAACCCATATGTACAAAAATATGGCAAATGTTTTTAAAGTGGTAAAGAATCAGAAATTAAGTGGGGGCCCAATGGTTGAACAATCATGTTATAAGAATATAACATTGATGAAGCAATGGGTACAGATTAACAATGTAAAAACAAACATCTTTGAAAGACATAACTTTGAAGTTCCTATGAACTTCAAAATGTTCGAAGAACAACTTTGAGAGATACAATGACCAATTTCCAGAGGACGGATTATGGAGCATACTATTTACCTCCTAATAGAGAAGTGATGTAGTCAGAATACGGAATAAGACCTTTTTCTGGATATGGCCAATGTGAGAATCTGCTTTGCTTGTCTATATGTATTTGTTACAAAAGTTTTGTTTTTCTATTTTTCTTTTTTCTGGGGGTGGGGTGGGAAGAAGGGGAAGGCAACTGGGAGTGGCAGGAAAAGAAACTAAAATTTTGTCAATGGGATAAAATTTTAAAAAAGTTTCAAGTCCCTTGAGAGCAAGGACTGTTTTTGTTTTTTTAAATATCTTTTTACCTTTCATCTGTGCTATTTCTTTGTATTTACAGGAAGCTAGGTAGTACAATGGACAGAGTGCTAGATCTGAAGTCAGGAAGACCAGAGTTCAAGTAGGGTCCCAGATACTTAAAATTGTGTAACTCTGGGTAAATCATGACTGCCTCAGTTTCCTCCTCTGTAAAATAAGGATAACAGCACCTACTTTTAAGTGTTGGATCAACTGAGAAAGAAGAGGAGGGAGGAGGAGAAAGAGGAAGAGACAGCAGTAGTGGTAATAGTAAGTCTCTCCAGCTCTTAGCACAGCCTAGCATATAGTACATCAGCAGTGTCAAATTCAAACAGAAACAGGCCATTAAACCATATATAAGGATATTGAAGAGCTGCATTTTTGACTCATGCTTACTGTTTGGTTAATTATTTTTATACTGGGAAACAGCTTTCCTTTCGGTTATACTGAGCAACCTCAAACAGTGACAACATATTTATTTTTTATTTATTAAGCACCTACTACACATCAGGCACGGCATTCAGTGATGGGGATAAAAATTTTTAAATGACAGTCTGCCTTTAAAAAATGAGGGCAAAGATGTTCAAAATGAATTTAGCTGGTTGAGAAATGAAAACTGTCTCCTCTCCTTAAATGAAGAGGAGTTCACGGTTCATCTTTATTCTGTCTTCTACTTATGTTTTCTATATCCACTTTCATAATTTCATTATTTCCTACATTTTCCTTTCTCTCAATGTTGCCTCAAATTTCATTTAAACTTTTGTGTGAGGTAAATAAAATGTGAAGACTTCACAGGGAAGATATGTATAAAAATATATATATATCTATATGTAGATCTACACACACACACACACACACACACACACACACACACACACACACACATATATATATACACTAAGAAATGTTTAAAAATCAAGAAATAGGGAAGTAGGTTAGTGGAAAAAATTCAGAGTCTGTGAGAGTCTGATGGCTCAGCCTCTGGGAAAGTTTACCCTGAAACTTTTTATTCTTTCTTATGGTTCTGGTTTAAAAATATGCTCAGTAAGAATAGGGTCACTGTGACCTGCTTTCCTTTACTGTAAAAGTACTGTAAAAGAATGGAGAGAGTCTTCCCCTCCCCTTACCCTATTCTCCCTCTTTAGATTTAAAGGTCACCTCAGTTGTAATCGTTAACTAAGGGAATGGGAATTGGAGTTTCTGTGCCTCGATTTCCTGGTTCTTTGTCTAGCTTTTGTGCTCAGATTGTAAGCCCACCTTCCAGCCAATGGTGAGAAGGGTCAGAGGTGGGTGGGAATTCTCTCGTTAGGCATAATTATCACTGTACTTTGCCTCCTTTGCTGGTTCTGCTCTGTGCTAGCAGAGGATGCCCTATTCTGGAGAATGGAATAAAATTTATTTCTGTTCCCATCCTGAGATGGCTCCTTATTATAAATTAACTTTTAATTGGTGAGGGTCTTTCATCCCACACACCTGCCATTTAATCACTTGCCATTTTCTCTTTCCTGTTACTCTACATTTTTACCTTCCATCATAAATACTTTGAGAAAGTTTGTCAAGCATTAACCATAGCTCAAATCAGTACCATCTCAAATCATTCCAATAACTTCCAGTAAACAAACTCAAATTTCTGGAAAAGGGACTTCAGATTTTTAACAAGTGAACCTGTAGCATTCCTATGACTCTCACATACCATCACACTGACCATACATTCTGGACAGTTTAACATCTTCACCATATATAGCCTACATATCCTTTCCTCCTTTGAACTGACTCCCACAATTTTCCTAGGCTCTAAATCCTTGTTGCCCCAAGGAAAAAAAAAATTGGAACCATTTCATTTGCTTGGGCAGATGGAAATAGTAAAATCTATTTCTATTTCAAATAGGTTGGCATGTGTAACAAGGCTTTACACATGTCCAAATCACCTATGATGGAGGGACCTATTTCTGGAAGAAGTCATTCTTCAATTCCCCTACCATCTGGGTAGGAGAACACTTTTCTACTGACTGTGCCTTTAAAACTACCAGACATAGCATGTCTTCTCTCGTTCTGGCAGCACACAGCAGGTCTGAGGAGGGAAATGAAGGTCATATTCACCCTCAAACATGGGTACCATGAACAGAACCAAATGAGGTGAAAGAATAGTTTTCCCTCCCCTTTTCAGGCCCTGTGGCCTGTGGTTTTGTTCTGTCTTTTTCAGTTCTAGGTGTAGGCAGTGTATTTTCTGAACTCTGAATCAGACATGTCAACCCTGGAGGCAGGAATCTAGACTGGATATTGCAGCCTTCCCCCCCCCCCTCTCTCATATCTATATATACATACACACACACACACACACACACACACACAAGTTTTGGAATACTTCATAGCCCTGTCACCAACTTCTTCCCTCTTTGACCCAAATTTCACACTTTGGCCAGGTAATATTCCCTATGTACTGATCGGTCAACAAGCATTTATTAAGTGGTTCCTATGTGCTTTGTGCCAGGCACTGTGCTAGGCACACAAAGAAAGACAAAAATAGCCCCTGCCTTCAAGGTGTTTATATTCTAAAGGGGGAGACAATAATGCAAATAATTGTATATATAAAAGCTTTAAACAGGATAAATTAGAAGTGGTTGCTCTCTTAAGATGATAGGCACTATCCTTAATAGAGGCTACAAAAGTCTTACCAAAGGTGAAATTTTGGCTGAGACTTGAGGAAAACCAGGAAGTATAGTGAAGAGGAAAAGCATTCTAGGCATGGAAGGAAAGCCAGTGAAAATGTCCACAGTGGGGAGATGGAGTATTTTGTTTGAGTAATAGTCAAAGAAGCCAGTGTCACAATACTATGGGTCTAAGTTGCCTCATTTTCCTGATCAAACACCTCAAACCTAGAGTAGTTCTTGGTCCACACATTATATATATCCAATAAAGAACTTCTGTTTATCACTCAAGGTCTTTCATGATCTAGCTAGCCACTATCTTTCTTATTTCACAATATTCCTCTTGATTTACTCCACTTATCCACACCCATGCCTAGAAATTTCCTCTGTACATTTCTACTTATCAGAAGTACTTTTCTTTCTTCAAGACTTACACCTCAGATACCACAAACCCCATGCTGCCTCCCCCATATTATCAGAGAGATGCCATACTTTCCTCTTCAAATCTTGTTCCAATGACTACATCCTGTGAATCTACATCTTAATCTGTATTATATTCATAACTACGTATGTCAAGTTGTAGGCTGTTGTTGACAGATGGAATCTGTGTGTCCTTCGATTCTAGAGCCAGTGGTCTTTACCTTATAGTGTGCTGAGTCTTTGATCTAACAAATCAATGCTATAACTTACTGCCCTAGCAGCTGTTTCAGATATAAGTTCCCACACAGGCCATCAGTCATTTTGGACGTATAAAACACAATTCATATTTTGGGAGTGATGTCTTTTACTGATCACCATTTCTTATACCTCCTGATCGCCTTCTTGAATAGTGTTCATGTTACATAAGTGTGACACTTCTCTGTAGTATACTATTCTTCAGTTCCTCATGTCTTACTCCTATGTTTTGTAACATACTTTTCACCATTCTTCCTTATTCTGCATTTGCTCTGGATTTCCTGGGCATTAAAGCATATGTTGATTTAATATGTAGGTCTTATTTTATTCTCCTGAAATTTCTCTACATCTTTATTCCCTGCAATGGATATTATACTGGCACACAAGCAACAATTATTTTCATGGTGGTCTTTTGTAAAAGTTTGAAAGCTAATACGACAATATGAGGTGACTAAGTGTCCCATTCAATGGAGGTTTCTTTTTATTTCTGTATGCAACTTGATCTCTTCATCCTTCCATTTAGCAGCAGCATTATTATGTTCTCACTTATAGCAAAAAAGTAAAGGTCAATATGAATCAGTTCCTCCAGCAGTATCTCCACATGAAGATTAAAGAATTACTGACCAAAAACTCAAAAAGGCCTCAAGAGCCATCTATTTATGAGCCCATATTTAATGATGAGGAAAATGAGGATCAAAACGATTTTAAAATGACTTGCCCAAGGTCACATAGGTAAGATCAAAAGCAGGATTTGAGCCCAGGTTTTCTGACTCTAGTCTCAAATATAGAGAGTACAAAGAGTATATGTTTACAGACACTTAAAAATTGTTTAAGGACCCTCTTTATGCCACTGTAAAAATAGTAGGGGAAGGATGAGGACTGAGGGTCACTATAAAATGTTTATTTCTTTCTGGGTTTGCTAGAGTCAAATAATCAAATAATCACAGTGAGGGCAGTCAAACGGTAATTAACTGCTACAATAAGCTGGACTAGTTCTTAAGGGCAGCTAGGAGCTGTAGCCAGTGCCTCACAGTTTAGCACACTGCAGGAAGGAATAAAAGTTAGTCATAGCCTTAGAGCTAGAAGGGACCTTAAAAGGCTGTCTTGCCCAATCCCCTCGTTTTATAAGTAAACTGAAGAAAGAAGAATGAATAGATCAATGTCACAGGCTCTCAATCTACAAGCAAAGCTTTGTTCTCACCATATAAGGACAGAAGATTTAGATGAATGTGAAAATTTGTTCAAAAAAATTCCTGGAGGGGCAGAGCCAAGATGGCGCTAGAAAGCAGGGACTTGCGTGAGCTTTCCCCCAGGACCCTCCAAACACCTGTAAAAAATGGCTCTGAACAAATTCTAGAGCTGCAGAAACCACGAAATAGCAAAGGGAAGCAGAAGAAGAGAAGAGAAGAGAAGTCATAAGGGACCTACTAAAGTTTTGCTTACATTCCTACATGGAAAGATGATGTGTATAATTCATGAGACCTTTCTCAGTATTAGGGGAGTTGAAAGGAATATACATATACATAGACAGAGGGCACAGGATGAGTTGAATATGAAGGGATGATATCTAAAAAAATAAAATCAAATTAAGGGATGAGAGAGGAATATATTGAGAGAGGGAGAAAGGAAGAGATAGAAGGGGGTAAACTATCTCACATAAAAGTGGCAAGAAAAAGCAGTTCATTGGAAGGGAAGAGGGGGCAGGTGAGAGGGAATGAGTGAATCTTGCTCTCCTCGGATTTGACCTGAGAAGGGAATAGCATACACACAATTGGGTATCTTACCCCACATCAAAGCAGAGGGAAGGGGATAAAAAAGGGGGACCATAAAAGGGAGGGCACATAGGGGGAAGAAGTAATCAAAAGGCATCACTTTTAAAAAGGGACAGGGTCAAGGGAGAAAACTGAATAAAGGGGGACAGGATAGGAGGGAGGGAAATATAGTTAGTCTTTCACAACGTGACTATTTATGGAAGTGTTTTGCATAATGATGCATGTGTGGCCTATGTTGAATTGCTTGCCTTCTTAGGGAGAGTGGGTGGGTGGGAAGGGAAGAGGGGAGAGAATTTGGAACTCAAAGTTTTAAAAAAAAGATGCTCAAAAAACAAAAGAGTTGTTTCTGCATGCAACTGGGAAATAAGATATACAGGCAATGGGGCACAGAAATCTATCTTGCCTTACAAGAAATAAGGGGAAAAGGGATGGGTGGGAGGGGAAGGGGCGTGACAGTAGGGAGGGCTGACTGGGGACCAGGACAATCAGAATATATGCCATCTTGGGGTGGGGGGGGAGGACAGAAATGGGGAGAAAATTTTTAACTCAAAATCTTATGGAAATCAATGATGAAAACTAAAAAATATCAAATAAAAAAATCTTTTGAAAAAGAAAAGAAACCGCTTGTTAGAAAGAAAGAGAACATATTTTTAATGAAATTCATAAATTTTTGAATTGAGACTAAAAAAAAAAATTCCTACTGTGAATTGTTTTTCTTTAACTATTAGTGTTATCTTCATAAAAGAATCCTGCCCAAAAACACCACATAGGACTATTAGCATTTATATATGGAAAGACTCTTACAGCTGACCTAGTTAAAATGCCTCAAATTACATGGCAAGAAAAATTAATCTCCAAAAAAGCAAAGAGACCAGACTAATGTCAGAGGTGACAGAAAAGTACCACAGCTAAGACTATACTCCATCTGTGTACTTTGTTTCACTGATAGTTCAATAAACTGAGGATTTTACATCATTTCACCAAAAGGGACTCATACTACTGCTCCAAAGTAGGGTCCCTGCTATAAAATGACTCATCTCTAGCTCACTGTAAGAAACCAAAATCCCTATCTGTCACAGTCAAGTCACATCAAGATAACATACAGTTGTATACTAGTGACCAAATAGTTCTAGCTACCAAGATTCCAAGATTAAAAATAGCTTATAAAAACAAAACTGGCCTTAGAATAAACTGAAAAAACTTTTAACTCAAGATTCCTTAACTAAGACTTAACTTCAGACCCAATTCCTTCTGGTAGAGGCACAAAGATTTAAAATAAAAATGTATTACAAGACAATGTGTCTGAATTACTTTTTCACGTGAACATTTCAATGTACAAAGAGCAAAACAGTGTATATGAAACTGTGAACTTCTGGTCCTTTAATTTTAAAATAACTATTACATTTAAAATGCTAATAATAAAACTGCCTTTTGAACTCTGGCTCTCTTCTGGGCATGTTTTTAATGTTTCATTGATGCTCTTCTTCCTCCTTTTCTTTTATTGTTTTTGTTTTATATTATAACCACTACCTACAGCTTGCCTCACTCTCCCAGGCCCACATAGATGACCTCTTAAAGGAGAAGCAATCTTTTATTCTTAAAAATCTGAATTTGCTTCAGAAGTAGTACATGTTTGGTGAATTGCATGTTTAATCAAAGAAAACTTTTTAATGATTTTTAATAGGAAAAACATCAAACTTAGGTTAAAAAAACTTTATCTTTCAAAAAGTCTAAGAAAAAATCCTTACTCTTTTTCTGCATCTCCTTCACTTTCTTCTGTATCATCGAAGCTCCAATTATTTTTAAATCCTCCATCTTTCTTGAACTGTGATCTAGTCAAAGCTGAAATGAAAATAAACAAAATCTGTCAAGGCATAGAACAAATCAATGTGAAATCAGTGTGTGCTTTTCCAGGTCCTTTCCTCATCTCCCCTTTCCCCACTTGTTTTCCTTATATTTCAGTCATTTCCCTTGCCATTCTCTTTTACGGATGAGGTACAATGGACAGGAAATTCTGGTAGAAAAAGAAGTTAAACTACTGGCTAAAATATGAATTGAGTCTTTCTTTAATGTTTCATTTATTTGCCTCATTCAAACTATAAGCCCCTTTAAGAATTATTTTTTTTAAAAAATAGTATTTAATTTTTTCCAATTACATGTAAAGACAATTAAAATTCACTTTTTTAAATAAAATTTTGATTTCCAAATTTCCTCCCTCCCTCAGAGACAATTTGATATAGGTTACATAAGTGCAATCATGTAAAACATATTTACATATAAGTCATGCAGTGAAAGAAGAAACCGGAAAAAAAAAAAAACTACAAAAAAAGTGAAAATAGTATGTGCCAATATGCACTGAGACTCTACCATTTTTTTCTTTGGATGTGGATAGCATTTTCCTTCGTAAGTCTTTTAGAATTGTCTTGGATCACTGTACTGCTGAGAAGAGCTAAATCAGTAATAGCTGATCATCACACAATGTTGCTGTTACTCTGTACAATATTCTTCTGGTTCTGTTCACTTCACTTTGCACCAGTTTGTTTTAAGTCTTTTCTGGTTTTTCTGAACTCAGCCTGCTCATAATTTCTCAAAGCACAAATGGTACTCCACTACGTTCATATACCACAACTTGTTCAGCCATTCCTCAGTTGATAGGCATCCCCTCAATTTCCAATTCTTGGCCACCACAAAAAGGTGCTATAAATATTTTTTGTACATGTGGGCCCTTTTCCCTTTTTTATGATCTCTTTGGAATACAGACCCTAGAAGTGGTATTGATGGATCAAAGGGTATGCAGCTTGACTGCCCTTTTAGGCATAGTTCCAAATTGCTCTCCAGAATGGTTGGACCAGTTCACAACTCCACCAACAGTGCATTAGTGTCCCAACTTTCCCACATCTTCTCCTACATTTATCATTTTCCTTTTCTGTCATATTAGCCAATCTGACAGGTGTGAGGTGGTACCCCAGAGTCGTTTTAATTTGCACTTCTCTAATCAATAGTGATTTGGGACATTTTTTTCATATGACTATAGATAGCTTTGATTTCTTCATCTGAAAATTGCCTGTTCATATCCTTTGACCATTTATCAACTGGGGAATGTATTCTTATACATTTGACTCAGTTTTCTATATATTTGAAAAATTAGGCCTTTATCAGAGACACTTGCTGTTAAGACTTTCCTAGTTTTCTGCTTTCCTTCTAATCTTAGTTGCGTTGGTTTTGTTTGTACAAAAACTAATATAATCAAAAGTATCCATCGTGTGGGGGGGAAGAGGGAGGGGGGAGAAATATGGAACTCAAACACCTGTGGAACTGAGTGTTGTAAACTAAAAATAAAAAATAAATTAAAAAAAAAAGTATCCATCTTACATCTCAAGATGCTCTCTATCTCTTGTCTGGTCATAAATTCTTCCCTTCTCCATAGATCTGGCAGGTAAATTATTCCTTGCTCTCCTAATTTGCTTATGGTATCACCCTTCATGTCTAAAATCACGTACCTATATTGACCTTATCTTGGTATACAGTGTAAGATGATCTATATCTAGTTTCTGCCATACTTTTTCCAATTTTCCCATCAGTTTTTGTCAAATAATGAGTTAAGAAAAAATTTCTTAAAGGCTACTCTTTTAGAAGAACTCCTGTTTATCAAATAAATTAGACCAATGATTTAATTGGTAAGGGTATTCCCTCTATCAGCATAGTTTTGTGAAAGTCTACTTTAATGTTAAATAGTTACTTTGCTGCCACTTTCTCCACCCCACCAAAATCACGTGACAGTCAACCATCTGATAATGCCTTTTCTTTTTTTAAAATTTGCTTATTTATATTTAGTTTACAACATTAAGTTCCACAAGCTTTTAAGTTCCAAATTTTCTTCCCCTCCCTCCCTTCCCCTTTCTCCCCCTCCACAAGAGAGCATGCAATCTGATATAGGTTCTACATATACATTTCATACATTCCAAAATAACCATATTTTCACATTAGTCATGTTGCAAAGAAGAATCATAATAACAAGACAGAAAAAGAGAGAAAGCAAATAGAATACGCTTCAATCTGCATTCAGACTCCATAATTCTTTCTCTGGATGTGGATAGCAGATAATGCCCTTTTCTAAACTAAAGTAGCCTGGTTCTTCAAGAACAAGAAAACATTCTGACTGCTCAGACTCAAAGCCATTCTAATTTGGTAGGACTTGTCAGAATTTGTACTCTGCTGACATACCCTTCAAGAGCACAGCATCATTTTCATACTACATGAGGGACCAGAGTAGAACTTTTAACCACATAATTAGGACCAAAATCGTACTTTCCACAAAACTGTCCCTAGGCCAGATGAGACAAAATTTCTGCTATAACTCAAGAACAAATTAGGATTGATAATCTCGAGTAAATATACTACTTTCTACTTACTCTTCTAATTTCATTATTTCTTCCAACTTAACTTTATAATTTTTTTGTTTTTAATTTTATTATTACTATTATTTTCTTTATTGAAAAAAAGCCTATGGTGAAAGCCATATGGAAAAAAATGCTCCAAATATCCAATAATTAGAGAAATGAAAATTAAAACAACTGATCCCTCTGATTCATACCCATCAGTTAGGCAAAGCTGAGAAAAAAGAAAAATGAGAAATGTGAGAGGAGCTACAGGAAAACAGACACATTGATACACTACTGGTAGAGCTCTGAATTGGTACAACAGTTTTGGAAAATAATGGTATCATGCCCAAAAAAGATACTATGTTGTGCGAATAGGCCTTTGGCCCAATGATGCCACTGCCAGGGCTCTCTATCCCAAAGATCAAAGAGGAAAAGGACCCATATGAAGATATTTATAATAGTTCTTCCTGTAATGCAAAAATGGCTGAACAAATTATGGTGCATGAATGCAACTAGATTACTCCAGTGATTTAAGAAATGATGAAAGAGATGGTTTCAGAGAGGCAGAGGCTGAGTGAGCAATGTAGAGAGAACTTAACTTGGAGTGCAGAAGACTGAGTTCAAATACTGACTCAAAATCATCTATCTGGGTAACTCCAGAGAAATTACAAATCTCATTCAATCTCAGTTTCCCGATATGTAGAATGGAGATAATAACAACACTTTTCTTAAAGTGTAGTTGTAAGAATCAAATGAGATCATGTAAGGCACTTTGCCAACCTTAAAACTCTATATAAATAAGCCATGCTAAGAAAGCTGGGAAGACTTGCATAAAAAGAGAATAAAGCAATTAAAACAAGGATTGAACAATTTATAGAACAACAACATTGTAAAGACAAGTAATTCTGAAAGACTTAAAACTTTAAAGAGATAACCAATCACAGCTGTAGAGGATTAATGATAAAAGAATGCTACTCACTTCCTAATGGATGATGAATTATTCAATGTGCAAAAAAAGACATACATTTTTGGAGATGGTCAATGTGGAAGTTTGCTTTGACTATGAATACAGATAGGCTTTATAACCAAAAAATTTACCCTAAAAGCCAAGTATAATCCTGGGGAGTGGGCGGGGGGGGGGGAACAACATACTTTTAATTAGGATAAAGAGACTTTCAAGGATTTAGTAATGCAAAGGCCAACATTTGAGCAGAGAATTTGAAATACAAACACAGGAGTCCACAGAAACCTCAAAAGCTAAATTTATTTGAGCAAATAAAAAAATTGAATGTTCATGTTGCATTAGCATTCTAATGTGAGAGAAAGAACAAGTGTCTCTTAAAAACATTAATGTTGCGGGGTGGGGCCAAGATTAGAAAGCAGGGACTTCCTTAAGCTCCCCAACAGGTCCCTCCAAACACCTATAAAAAATGGCTCTGAACAAATTCTAGAGCTGCAGAAGCCACAAAATAGCAAAGGGAAGCAGGGCTCCAGACAAGGAAAGCCTGGATGGTCGCTGGGTAAGGTCCATCGCAGGAACCTGGGAGTGGAGCACTGCCCAGCATGGGCTGCGCCAGGACCAACCAGACCACGAGCCAGGAGGAACAGGCCCTAGCGCCCTGAATCAGTGAGCTGTGGCAGTTACCAGACTTCTCAACCCACAAACGCCAAAGACAACAGAGCAGGTTAGTGGGAAAAGCTGCTGGGACAGAGTGAAAGGAGCTCCTGTTGGCCACCGCCCCAGGAGCAGCAGAGGTGGTGCAGCTCTAAGGCTGCTTACAGAGCTACAGCTGCAGTTACTTCCAGCCACAGGCCCACCTGGTGGAATTAAGTGGCGGATCACAGCGGGAGTGCAGAGCCTGCTTAAGATCTGAGTTGCAGTCCTGGTTGGCAGTTCTTGGGGTAGGAGGAGTGCTGGTGTGACACAGCTTGCTGTGTAGAAATAGCTCTGAAAACAACAGCGCAACCCCTTAAGCTTGGGACAAAGTACTCTCTACTCTACAAGCAGTCATACACTGACAAAAAGCTCAAGGATCAAGTAGTTGGCTGGGAACACGAACAGGCAGCGAAAACAAACTCAGACTCAGACTCTGGAATCTTTTTTTGGTGACAAAGAAGAGCAAAATATACAGCCAGAAGAAGTCAACAAAGTCAAAGAGCCTATATCAAAAACCTCCAAGAAAAATATGAATTGGGCTCAGGCCATGGAAGAGCTCAAAAAGGATTTGGAAAAACAAGTAAGAGAAGTAGAAGAAAAATTGGGAAGAGAAATGAGAAGGATGTGAGAAAACCATGAAAAACAAGTCAATGACTTGCTAAAGGAGACCCAAAAAATACTGAAGAAAACAAAACCTTTTTAAAAAAATAGACTAACTCAAATGGCAAAAGAGCTCCAAAAAGCCAATGAGGAGAAGAATGCCTTCAAAGATAGAATTAGCCAAATGGAAAAGGAGGTCCAAAAGACTGAAGAAAATACTACCTTAAAAATTAGATTGGAGCAAGTGGAAGCTAGTGACTTGATGAGAAATCAAGATATTATAAAACAGAACCAAAGGAATGAAAAAGTAGAAGACAATGTCAAATATCTCATTGGAAAAACCACTGACCTGGAACACAGATCCAGGAGAGATAATTTAAAAATTACTGACTACCTGAAAGCCCTGATCAAAAAAAGAGCCTAGACACCATCTTTCAAGAAATTATCAAGGAAAACTGCCCTGATATTCTAGATCCAGAAGGTAAAATAGAAATTGAAAGAATCCCCTGATCACCTCCTCAGAAAGATCCCAAAAAGAAAACTCCTAGGAATGTTGTTGCCAAATTCCAGAGCTCCCAGATAAAGAAGAAAATACTACAAGCAGCCAGAAAGAAACAATTCAAGTACTGTGGAAACACAATCAGGATGGGACAAGATCTAGCAGCTTCTATATTAAGGGATTGAAGGGCTTGGAATATGATAATTCTGGAGGTCAAAGGAGCTAGGATTAAAACCAAGAATCACCTACCCAGCAAAACTCAGTATAATGCTCCAAGGCAAAATAGGGATTTTCAATAAAATAGAGGACCTTTCAAGCTTTCTCAAGGAAAAGACCAGAGCTGAACAGAAAATTTGACTTTCAAACACAAGAATCAAGAGAAGCATGAAAAGGTAAACAAGAAAGAGAAGTCATAAGGGACTTACTAAAGTTGAACTGTTTTGTTTACATTTCTACATGGAAAGGTGATGTTTTGTAATTCATGAGACCTCAGTATTAGGGTAGATGAAAGGAATATACGTATCTATATCTATCTACCTAGACAGAGGGCACAGGGTGAGTTAAATATGAAGGGATATCTAAAAAAACAGAATCAACTTAAGCGATGAGAGAGGAATATATTGAGAGAGGGAGAAAGGGAGAGACAGAATGGGGTAAATTATCTCACATAAAAGTGGCAAGAAAAAGCAGTTCATTGGAAGGGAAGAGGGAGCAGGTGAGGGGGAATAAGTGAATCTTGCTCTCATCAGATTTGACTTGAGGAGGGAATAACACACACTCAACTGGGTATCTTACCCCACAAGAAAGGAGGAAGGGGATAAAAAAGGGGGTAGGATATAAGGGAGGGCAGATAGGGGGAGGAAGTAATCAAAAGCAAACACTTTTGAAAAGGGACAGGGTCAAGGGAGAAAACTGAATAAAAAGGGACTGGACAGGAGGGGGCCAAATATAGTTAGTACTTCACAACATGAGTACTGTGGAAGGGTTTTACATAATGATACATGTGTGACCTACACTGAATTGCCTTAGGGAGGGTGGGTGGGGAAGGAAGGGGGGAGAGAACTGGAATTCAAAGTTTTAAAAGCAGATATTCAAAAAAAAGAGTTGTTTTTGCATGCAACTGGGAAATAAGATATATAGGCAATGGAGAATAGAAACCTATTTTGCCCTACAAGAAAGTAAGGGGAAAGGGGATGGGGGCCAGGAGTGGGGTGACAGAAGGGAGAGCTGACTGAGGAATAGGGCAATCGGAATATATGCCATCTTGGAGTGGGGGGGAGGGCTGAAATGGGGAGAAAATCTGTAACTCAAAAGCTTGTGGAAATCTTTGTTGAAAACTAAAGATACTAAGTAATAAATAATAAAATATAAAAAATATAATAAATTGAACATGCAACTTAAAAAAAAGCAGTAAACCAATCATGTCTCATGGTCACGGGGGGGATTCATTTTACTTGACTCAGCTTACTTTTATAAGGTTTCCCCCCCCTTCCTCCTTCCTGGTTAATGGCGGGGTGGGGTGGCAGGGGGCAGTGCACGTCATATTAAAGTGTAGTAAAAGATAGTGGCTTAGCAATAGTAATATCAAAAAAAAAAGTGAATAAATGTTCATACAAATGGCCTCAAATGCACTAAAATATTGAACAGCACTTTTTGAGATAAAATAAATGCCCATCAATTGGGGAATGACTAAACAAATTGTGGCATATGCGAATGTAATGGAACATTGCTGTGATGTAAGAATGATGAATGCAAGGAAGCAGGGAAAGATTTAGTGGACCTGATACAGGTAAGTAGGCAGATCGAAGAAAACAATGCATATGACTTTACAAAAATAAAGAAGGAAATAACAATCATAAAACAACAAAAGTGAATGTTGCAAATTTCAAATATTGTTAAATGATTGTTGACTTGCAAAATTACAAAGAACAACGATAGCTACAAAAAAGAAATATGAGAAGACATCCTAACTCTAACTCCTAGAATTTTGCACTTATTTTCTAACTTTTTCCAGTTATTAATCAGTTTTACAGATTCTCCTCCCTCCCTGCACCGCCTTTTCTTCAACAGTACATTATATGGGACAGTTTTGGGGTGGGATAAGGGAAGGATATGGGAGAATTTTGGTGATGTAAAAAAAAGATCAATAAAATTTATTTTTAAAAGATAGTGACACTAAAAACAAAAGAGTATAATTGAATTAGTTTCAAATGTACTGAAGATAAGTTCAGATGAAAAGCAGAGAAGTAGGATACTTTCTAAAGTACCATGAAGTTTGTTTTATACTTTAAAAAATGTAAGCAGTGTGAAATGGTGTAATAAATATAATATTTATAGCATAATAGAGGATTCACTTGTGTTTCACTTTATGTATAGAAATGCACAAGTTCAGAAGAAAACAATTAAGGAGCAAAGAAACCAAAGAATAAACAGTGTTTTTTCTCTGTGAGCAACTGACTTTGTACGTGAGGCTGAATTTTCTTTATACTTCCCTCAAAATAAGATAACGGATTGAATCAGAAACAAATGACAATCTAACACTCTTCAAAAATATATAAAACACTGCCACTCCTCTCATTAAATCTTTGTTTTGAAAAATACTAATTTTCATTTAAAATGTTATTTATATTAACATGTAATCGTTACTGTTGTTTTTAACTGAAAACACTTTAAAATTTTATCAATTTTAATTTCAAATACAGTAAATACCACACTTCAGTAATTAAGCGTGAAAAGTGGTCCTAGGAATAAAAAAATTTGAGAACTACTAGTTTAAGGAACCCTGAAAATTCAATTAAAATTAAGTGAAACAATACTTTCAGCAATAGCAAAATATAAACTCACAAAAATTATCAGCTTTTCTGTATTAGTACCAAAAAAAAAAAAAGACACATAAATTGAAAGAAATTCCATTCGAAAGAACTCTACGATGTATAAAATATTTGGGAACATACCTAACAGGCACATAAAGAAAAAATATATATTCATATTTACATATGCACAACTATAAAATATGCTGCAGAAAAATAAATAACTGAAGAAAAATTAATTGTTAATGTGTAGTTTATGCCAATAATAAAGACAACACTACTTCCCAAATTACTTATTTAGTGCCATACTAATTAAACTACGAAGGGATTAATTTATAGGACAAGAGAAAAATTATAATGAAACTCATCTAGAAGAAGAAAAGGTTAAAATTCTCAAGTGAAATAATAGGGGGAAAAATTGAGAAGGAAAGCACCTATCAGTACCAGATTTCAAACTATTCTACAAAGCAACAATCACCAGAACTCTTGAGTATTGGCTAAAAAGAAAAGTTTTATCAGTGGAACAGATCGGGTATACAATGTAGAGAAATAAATTAACATAGCACTAAATAAAACTCAGATTCCCAACTACTGAGATTTTACTATTCAATAAAAACTTCAGGGAAAACTGGCAGAAATTAGGTTTAGAACAACATCTCATACAATATACCAAAGCAAGTTCCAAATGTGAAGTAAGTATGAAATTACAGGCATAAACCAATTAAGGCAGGAAGGAAAGCTATGCCTTTTGTACACATGGATGAACACTTGATCAAACAATTGATTATCACAGAAGATAAAATGTACAATTTTCATTAATGCTAGGTACTGATTAGTGAGAATAAGTGGTTGAATTATTCAAATTCAACCTCTGTAACCATTAGGCTAGAATCAATTACCATATTTTACATAATTATAACTTAGAATAGTGAGAACTTGAATATATGCAACCACTTAATAGGATTCATTATCCATACCAATGAGGACTTAGTTGTGCATAAAATTAAAATACTTCCTATAAAAAATTAAAGGAGGCAAGATTAAAAGGAAACAGCTAATTATGGAAAAAAATTTTCAGCAAGTTTCACTCATAAAGGTCTGACACCCAAAATCTATGAAGATCCAGTTCCCCTAGGATATGAACACAGAAGGCTCGAAAGAAGATTGGCAAACTATCAACAACTTTAAGGAAAAATTACTAATAGGAAAATGAAAATTAAAATAACTTTGATGTCTTACCTCACAGTCATCAGATTGGCAAGAATGACGAAAGGAAAATGACACTAAAGTGGCTGAAGGAAAACAGACACACCACTGAACTATTTGGTGGAACTAAGAAATGGATTGACCATTTGGAAAAGCAATCTGGAACTGTAGCCAAAAAGGAGGCCAATGTTCCAGATTATATGGTGAAGATTAAGCAAAAAGAAGACTAGAAAGGTAGGGGGCTAGGTTAATAAAGGGCTTTGAATGTCAAACAGGATTTTGTATTTGAACTTAGAGGTGACAGGGAGCAACCTGGAATTCACTGAGTAGAGAAGTTGACAAGGTGGGACTTGCACATTAAGAAAATCACTTTGGTGGCTGAATGGAAGGAAGAAGCACTAGAGGGAGGAAAGTCTTGAGGCAGGCATATTCACCAGCATATTTCAATGGTACAATTGTGAGGTGATAAGGTCCTGCATCAGGGTGGTGGCAGTGTCAAGCAAGAGGTGACAGCCAGTGAGAAGTGAAGGATAACTCCTAGATTGAGAGATTGGATGGCGTTGCTCTATAGAAATAGGTTAGCTAGGATGGGGGCAATGGCTTAGGGGGAAAGGTAAGTTCTGTTTTGGACATGTTAAGTTTAAGATATCTCCAAGGCTTCCAGTCTGAGATGTCTGAAAAGCAGTTGAAGATACAAGATTGGAGATCAGGAGAGAGGCTGGAGCAGTAGTTAGATTTGAGACTTCATCATACACGTGGCAATTAAATACATGGGAATTGATGAGATCACCAAGTGAAATAAGAGTAGATAGGTAAGTGGACATAGGACAGAACCCTGTGGAACACAAAGTTAGAACTAGATGGATGAGAATTCAGCAAAGCAGATGGAGAAGGAGCAGTCATGGAGGTAGAAGGAGAACCAGAAAAGAATGATATCCTAAAAATCTAGACAAAAGAGCATAAAGGCAGAAAGGGTGATTAGCGTCTAAAGAGAGGTCAGGCAAAGTCAGTGACACAGCTTACTGAGAAAACAAAAAGAGATAAACTTCATGGTGGAAATGTCTACAGCCACTGAGCACCATGAGTTTGGTGTTTGTTATATATGCAAAAAGGAGGAAAGTATTCATGATATTGTAGATTTCAATTGTTATGAAAAGTGAATATTATCTAAAATCAAATTTTTTTAATGAGGTATTAGCACAAAAGATCATAGAATTCTAGGCAATTACTAGTGAGAAAAAATGTTTTGCATATTATTAATTTTATTCTGTGTGTTGTATTTTATGGATTATTCTATGGTTACAATTTTAGGAAAATGTGCATATTATCAGAATTAACATTTTGTTATAAAGAATTATATACAGAAAAGTGTATTTACAGCAACCTAGTGAAAGATTACAGTTTTGGTGGTCACAGGAACCTAACCCCTCTTTCCCATAGGTTCAATGTATCAACATTCACATTTTTTTACTCTGTGCTGTTTTCCAGCAACTTTACCCCCATGAAAGCTAGGGACTAACTAGCCAGATATTTTACTATAACAGGTTACAGAGAAAAAGGACTCCTATGTATAAAAATACTTATTGTAGCTCTTTTTATAGTGGTGAAGGAGTGGAAACATAATGACTGCCTGCCCACCAACTGAAAACTAGATTAACAAATTGTGTTACATAATGAACATATGAAACATAATGAAATAGTTGTGCTATAAGAAATGGTGAAAAGGATAGATTCAAAGAAACCTGGGAAAACGTTTATGAATAGAGAATGAAGTCAACAGAGGGGCTGCTAGACGGCACAGTGGATGGAATGCCAGGCCTGGAGTCAGGAAGAAACATCTTACTGAGTTCAAACCTGACCTTGGACACTTACTAGCTGTGCTGAATTTGACAAGGCACTTAACCCCATTTGCCTCAGTTTCCACATCTGTAAAATAAGCTAGAGAAGCAAATGGCAAACCACTCCAGGATCTTTGCCAGGAAAACCCCAAAGGGGGTCCTGAAGAGGTGAACACAACTGAACAACACTTACTTAGTAAGCTATGAATGTCAGCAGCTTCTCTTACTTAATACCTTTGCTTTTCAGGTCACTTACCAATATGGAACCATAAAGCAATGCAACAAAAATGCTGGGAGTTCACATGATAAAAATTCCTGAACAATAATATTCTGATACCTAAAACATTTTTAAAAGGGTTCAGAAATTTAATTTTAATTTGGTAGTATGATTTAACAGATTAGAGACTTTTAATATTTAATAACCTCTTAGGGTGGCACCATCACAAAACAACTTGGGTAGATAGTTATCTACCCCCCCAAAAAAATCTTCTTCCAAAAGTGATATTCTTCTTAGCTTCCAGCAGAAATAACAAAGTCAATTTACCTGCCATGTTAATTAAAGCAAACCATGACAATTAACTCCAAATATAATTTTATCTTTGCAGTGCATCATAGGATTTTTGTGGTAGCCTATCACTTTTCTATGTTTTTTCCCAAATGTGTTTATTAAAATGTATTTCACAAAAGCAAAAATGTCTGTGTGACATAAAAGGAAGTCTAAGTAGGACTGCCTTTCATTTTTCTAAGTGGTCTCTCTTCCATTATAAACTCCTTGAGAATAAGGAACATATCTTACACCAGGGTTTAAGAAATCCTAGCCATCAAATTATCGTAGTAAAGCACAATTAAATCATAGCACCAAATATTTGAGATTCAATCTTATCCACGAATATAGAAGAATAATTTGCTGAGATTACGTTTTACTATCACTTGAAAAGAAGTATGTAGTACTGTATAGCATAATGTGGTGCAAGCAATGTTGGAGGCTAGATTTGGAGCTTCTCTGAGACCAGCTGCTCCATCTAGTCCAGTCCATGTTTGAGTACTATTCCACAAAAAGGGCTAGATGGCCATCAGTTACGGCCTAGAAAAATCTTGACTAGGTTCTCAGCTCTTACTAGATCTTCTTGATTTTCATCAGCATTGTAAGAACTGATGACAAACTTTGTAGATACATCGTTTATCCTACTGCTACGATGAAACTATAAGGGAGTCACAGGGGGTGGAGCCAAGATGGCGGCTGGAAAGCAGGGACTTGCGTGAGCTCCCCTCCAGGTCCCTCCAAAAACCTATAAAAAATGGCTCTGAACAAATTCTAGAACTGCAGAATCCACAAAATAGCAGAGGGAAGCAGGGATCCAGCCCAGGACAGCCTGGATGGTAGCTGGATGAGGTCTATCGCACAAGGAGCAGAGGGGAGCAGAGCTCAGCATGGACGGCAGCAGGACCAACCAGACCAGGAGCTGGGCGGAATAGGCCCTAGCACCCTGAATCAGTGAGCTGTGGCAGTTACCAGACTTCTCAACCCACAAACACCAAAGACAACAGAGAAGGTAAGTGGGAAAAGCTGCAGGGACAGAGTTTGTGGCGCCCAGGGGCAGCGCGGGAGGTGCAGCTACAGAACTACAGCTGCAGTTACTTCCTGCCCCAGGCCCACTTGGTGGGAGGAATTAAGTGGTGGACTGCAGAGCCTGCTTAAGACTTGCATCAGGTCCGGGTTGGCAATTCTTGGGGAAGGAGGAGTGCTGGAGTGGCAGAGCTGGCTTTATAGCTCTGAAATCAATGGCACATCCCCTCAAACTTGGAACAAAGTACTCTTTGCTCTACAAGCAGTCATACTCCCACGAAAAACTCAAGAGTCAAGTAAGTTCGCTGGGAACATTGTCAGGCAGCAAAAATGCACTCAGATTCAGTCTCAGACTTTGGAAACCTTTCTTTGGTGACAAAGAAGAACAAAACATACAGACAGAAGAAGTCAACAAAGTCAAAAAGCCTACAACAAAAGCCTCCAAGAAAAACATGAACTGGTCTCAGGCCATGGAAGAGCTCAAAAAGGATTTGGAAAAGCAAGTTAGAGAAATAGAGGAAAAATTGGGAAGAGAAACAAGAAATATGAGAGAAAACCATGAAAAACAAGTCAATGACTTGCTAAAGGAGACCCAAAAAAATGCAGAAAAAAAAATATTGAAGAAAACACCACCTTAAAAAATAGACTAACTCAAATGGCAAAAGAGCTCCAAAAAGCCAATGAGGAGAAGAAAGTCTTGAAAGGCAGAATTAGCCAAATGGAAAAGGAGGTCCAAAAGACCACTGAAGAAAATACTACCTTAAAAATTAGATTGGAGCAAGTAGAAGCTAGTAACTTGATGAGAAATCAAGATATTATAAAACAGAACCAAAGGAATGAAAAAGTGGAAGACAATGTGAAATATCTCATTGGAAAAACCACTGACCTGGAAAATAGATCCAGGGGAGATAATTTAAAAATTATTGGACTACCTGAAAGCCCTGATCAAAAAAAGAGCCTAGATATCATCTTTCAAGAAATGATCAAGGAGAAGTGCCCTGATATTCTAGAGCCAGAGGGTAAAATAGAAATTGAAAGAATCCACAGATCGCCTCCTCAAAAAGATCCCAAAAAGAAAACTCCTAGGAATGTTGTTGCCAAATTCCAGAGCCCCCAGGTCAAGGAGAAAATACTACAAGCAGCCAGAAAGAAACAATTTGAGTATTGTGGAAAAACAATCAGGATAACACAGGATCTAGCAGCTTCCACATTAAGAGACAGAAGGGCTTGGAATATGATAATTCTGGAGGTCAAAGGAGCTGGGATTAAAACCAAGAATCACCTACCCAGCAAAACTGAGTATCATGCTCCAAGGCAAAATATGAACTTTCAATAAAATAGAGGACTTTCAAGCTTTCTCAGTGAAAAGACCAGAGCTGAATAGAAAAATTTGACTTTCAAGCACAAGAATCAAGAGAAGCATGAAAAGGTAAACAAGAAAGAGAAATCATGAGGGACTTACTAGAGGTGAACTGTTTTGTTTACATTCCTACATGGACAGATGATGTGTATGATTCATGAGACCTCAGTATCACAGTAGCTGAAAGGAATATGCATGTATTTATGTGTATGCATATGTATATAAATGTGTGTGTCTATGTATGTATATATGTAGGTGTATATATATATATATATATATATAGACAGAGGGCACAGGGTGAGTTGAATATGAAGGGATAATATCTAAAAAAAAAAATCAAATTAAGGGATAAGAGAGGAATATATTGAGAGAGGGAGAAAGGGAGAGATAGAATGGGGTAAATTATCTCGTATAAAAGTGGTAAGAAAAAGTGGTTCTCTAGGAAGGGAAGAGGGGGCAGGTGAGGAAGAATGAGTAAATCTTGCTCTCATCGGATTTGACCTGAGGAGGGAATACCATACACACTCAATTGGGTATCTTACCCCACAGGAAAGAAAAAGGAAGATAAAAAAGGGGGGACAATAGAAGGGAGGGCAGACAGGGGAGGAGGTAACCAAAAACAAAACACTTTTGAAAAGGGACAGGGTCAAGGGAGAAAATTCAATAAAGGGGGACAGGTTAGGAAGGAGCAAAACATAGTTAATCTTTCACAACATGAGTACTGTGGAAGGGTTTTACATAATGAGACACATGTGGCCTGTGTTGAATTGCTTGCCTTCTTAGGAAGGGTAGGTGGGAAGGGAAGAGGGGAGAGAATTTGGAACCCAAAGGTTTAAAAACAGATGTTCAAAAACAACAACAAAAAAGTTTTTGCATGCAACTAGGAAATAAGATACACAGGCAATGGGCTGTAGAAATTTATCTTGCCCTACAAGAGAAGAAGGGAAAGGGGGATGGGAGGGGAGTGGGGTGACAGATGGAAGGGCTTCCTGGGGAATGGGGCAACCAGAATATATGCCATCTTGGAGTGGGGGGGAGGGTAGAAATGGGGAGAAAATTTGTAATTCAAACTCTTGTGAAAATCAACGCTGAAAACTAAATATATTAAATAAAAAAAGATTTAAAAAAAAAGAAACTATAGGGGAAGGGAAGATAAATAACTTTCAAAGATCAAATAGCCAATATGTATCAGAACTAGTAATTGGGGGCAGCTAGGTGGTACAGTGAATAAAGCACCAGCAATGGAGCCAGGAGGACCGAGTTCAAATGTGGCCTCTAGAGGCGTTACACTAGGTGTGACCTTGGGCAAGTCACTTAACCCCAATTGCCTTGCTTTCTCCCCTCCAAAAAAAGGGGGGGGGGTGGAGAAAGAACTGGTATTTGAATTCAAGTCATAATTCCAAACCAGCTTTCCACCAACATACACACACACACACACACACACACACACGCCATACTGCCTTTAAGCTACTGTCATAATCAACTTTCTAGTTGATATTTTAGGATACTCTAAATAAACCATCATGTGATTTCAGAAACAGAAATGATTCCAATTTGCCAATCACTTTTCTCCTTATTTATTATTTTGCCTTAGTAAGCTACAGCAATATATCAAATAATAAGAGTGACAGTGAACATCTTTGCTTCACTTCTGATCTAACTAGAAAAGTCCCCAGTATTTCACTACTACAAGTAATGTCAGTACTTGGTTTTACATAAATTGTAAGATCATAGTAAAGTTCTTTTGTTCCTATGCTTCAACATTTAACATACATAAGTTTTATATTTTATTGAAGGATTTTTCTGCATCAATTACTGTAATCATGGTTTTAGTTTTGCCATTAATATTATTATGCCAGTTGATGTTCTAATTTTGAACTTTCCTTGCATTGTTCCCATGAATCCAACTTGGTCACAATGAATCATTTTTTGGTTAAGTTGCTGTAACTGCTTTGCCAGCCAATATCCTATCAATATTCATTAGTGATATTAAACTGTAATTTTCTTTCTCTACCTTATAACTTCCTGATTTGGGAATGTGGACCATCTTTGTCTGAAGAATTTAGTAGATGGGGCAGCTAGGTGGTAAAGTATATACAGGGCCTGGAGTCAGGAAGACTCACCTTCCTGAGTTCAAATCTGGCCTCACACACTTAGTAGATGTACAACCCTGGGCAAGTCATTTATCCCTCTTTGCCTCAGTTTCCTCATCTGTAAAATGAGCTGGAGAAGTACATGGCAAACCCCTCTAGTATCTTTGCAAAAAAAAAAAAATCCAAATGGAGTCATGAAGAATCCAACATGACTGTATAACAATAACACTATTTCTCCATATTTGACAAGTTTTTACAACAATACAATGGCAAGTGTTATAGGTAGTCAGATGACTTGAGTTCAAATCCAGATTCTACTACTTTCTACCTGTATAACCTTGGGCAAGTCAATACTCTTAGGTCTGAGCCTCAGTTTCATCATCTCTAAAATGAGGGGGTTAGAGTAGTTTACCTTATGAGGTTCTTTCCAGCTGTCTATCTATGATCTTATTGTTTTTATTTTAAATATCTGATAAAATTCATTTATACCTAGTTCCATATGTAGCTGTTTTCAATACCCCTGAGACCCAAATAAATGCAAAATTAAACAAAAAAGCTACAATAGGGATTCCATTAGTGTACAGATTAGACTGGATGGCTGCTGAGGTTCCTTTCAAACCTCAAATTCTGTGAATTAGATGAATAATATGATGATACAATGTGTCACTGGCCTGTTTAAAGACAACTTACAACACTAAAAAATGAGAAATGGATAAAGGAACAAACGCTGACCTAGACAATTGCCATTTATTAGGAAATTTAACAGATATAAATCGATGACCACAAAGAGATTTGAAATAGCACTGGTGAGTTATTATCAACACCTTTGTCAAGTTAAGAAATATAACAGCCAAGCCACCATCTACAAGTCAGTTTAGAATGTAAACTTATTTGTAAACGTTTACAGATAATGAAAAGTTAATGAGCAATAATCATTTCATAGAGATAGAGGGAAAAACAAGTTTATAGAAAAGATGACCCAATGCCAGATCAAATCCAGGGCACTTCAGGATGAAACTAGAAGGATGACAAATAGGAGAGATATTATAATAAGGCTTTCATAAACTCTCCTCCCCCCACCCCATAAACGTAACAGTTGAACTACCACCTCTTGGCCCTGATGTACCACACGATAATAGTTAATAATTATTACTTAAAGTTTTCAAAGTGACCTATGATGCCATTAGTACCCAAGAATAAATATAAGGTAGGTATTACGATATAATCCCATTTTACAGATAAGGAAACTAAGGCTCAGAATGATTAAGTAACTTGTCCAAGTTCACATTGCTAATGTCGGAAAGTAAGATTTGCACCCTAAGTTTCTGACTCCAGGTCTAATGCTCTTTCCAACAAGCCACATTGCCTCCTGAGAAAGTAATTTAATCCTTTGAGAAATTAGAAATGGCACAAAAGAAAATAAAGGAAGAACAGCTATGGATACACAAAGAAAGTCCATGATGAAGGTAACAATTTTGAGAGTGAAGGTTTTTTTTTTCCCCTCCTTTACACCTGTTCTTTATGATAGGATAATAGATTAGAGCTGAAAGGGATCTCAGGTCATTTACTCCAAACTCCTCATTTCACAAAAAAGGAAACTTGAGGCCCAGAGAGGTAAAAGTGACTGGGTCTGCTTCCCATCCATACAACCTTTCAACAAGCTACTCGATGCTTTCTGGATTTTATAGTTTTTCCTCATTTGTAAAATGGGGATAAGACCCTACACCTCCCTCATATGATTGTTATGGAGATTATTAAATAAGAATATATTTACTGTGCAAATGTAATGTGGTAGAAGTGGAATTAATATATAATTATGTTAATAATTATAATTAATATACAATATATAACTAAAAGATTTTAAAATTCTTGGGTCCATTACACACTAGCCTTCTAGCCAGTTTACCCCTTCTTTTAGTGAATCTGTGACTTCATCTATGCAGGAAGTAGTTCCATTCTTCCAGATCACAACTTATTTTATGCTTTTTTACCCTGAGATTCTTGACCAAATTCTCACATGGAGCCTTTAGAGAGGATCTATCCAAGGTGCTGGAGGCCCTCCTCTGGATCTTTTATATTTCATGGATACCAATGCTGCACATGGTTGTCCATCTGTATTTCCTCCCTTGCCATATGACCAGCAAACCTCTTTTTTTTCCCCCCTCAATCAAGCATTTCTTCAATGATACCCCTTGGGATATCAGTTTGAGATTATTGAAAGAACTCTGTAATTTCTCTAATGCAATCCAACCTGTTCTTTTCTTCCTATTCAATTCTAGACCTACCTCACTGTCCATTTACAGTACTGAGCCCGAAAAAGCCACAATATTTCAACCTTTAATTGAGTAGCATTTCAGTAAGTTTATTCAAAGGCTCATTGTATAGAAGTTAATGACAAAAGCTGATTATAATTCACTTTGCCTCAATGATGGTCTTATACTTCTACTTTAGTCAATGTCTTTTATTTTTTGGATAAGGATACAGAAAAAACTTGGCAGTCAGTAACCCAGGTTCTAGTCCTAACATGGCCACAAACTTATTATGTGAAGTTAAGTATGTCATATAACTTGTGCCTCAATTTCTACACCTACCAAGTGGACAACACCCTCCAACTACCCCATATAAGTATCAAGAGGCTCAAACAAGATGTACGAGTTAGAAAATAGGAGACAACATGGAAAAGAACTATGTACTGCTATAGTATATAATAATTTACCAAAGCAATACAGGAGATGAAAATAAAACAGTGGGCACTTAAGAAAGCAGCAAAGAATTTGAAGGGGAGCTGAAAATAAAATAGCAGGATTACAAAATCTATGAGAAATCAGATATGTAGAATTAAGCTTCCACCATTCAGAAGTAGTTTTCTAGTGAGGTTAGTTTTCTAGTAAAAATAGGTGCAATAGAAAGAACCCAAATTCAAATATGAATTCAGCCATTTTCCATGTGTTAGGCAAAGCCATGTTCTATCCTCAGTTACCACATGTGTAAAATAATGGGGTGAGCTCTAAATAACCATCCTTAGGCAAGATAATGGGCAGAGGTGTAATTACCAACTCAAATGAGAAGAACCAATGAAACAGGCTTGCAGTAACCAAAATTATTCTAGAAACATGGAATTTGATGTGCACTTCAGATTAGCAAAAAAGTTGGACTAACTTTCAAAAATGATGAGCACAAAAGCACCGGTTGCTGGAAGAACTTTATAGGTGCCACCGAATAGGCCAAAAAATATTCATTTTCTTCTGGAATGAAAGCCAATGAGACTTTGAGACACAGTTAAAAACATACTGTGAAATTATTTTATAATCCTAGTCAAAGTAGTAGTTTGGTTTAAGGCTGAATTAGTGAATATAAATGTGAAATAAAACAGTGGTATAGTTAGAATAAGTTTAACTTTCTACTTGGCGCTTTTCATTTAGGGACAATGTTTTAGCTTGCATTAAGGGATGGAATCCCTAAGGAATCATTTAAGTGAAATTACAGATTTTAACATTTGCAACAGAAAAGAGAGGACAATTAGTCCAACTCTTATCTAAGAATTTACTTTATCACAGATCTGACAAATGCTTGTGTAGTCTTGAAGACCTCTGGTCAGAGTAAATCTGTTACCTCCTTAAGCAGCCCATTATATTTTGGGATAGCTCTATCTGTTCAAAAATACTTCCTTGGGTCAAGCCTAACTCTGCCTTTCTGTCACTTCCACCTATTACTCTTGCTTTTGCCATCTGGGCCTTAAGCAGAACAAATTTAATATTGCCTCCATAAAAGACTGCCTTCCAAAACTTGAAAACAGAAGATTGATGGTGTCACTGACAGAAATCGTAGTCCAGATAAATGCTTGTTGATTTGACTTGATTTGGAGTCAAGCAAACGAGCAAAGTCAGAGAGCTAAAGAGAGGTGATACTTGAAGCAGAAAGAAGGTAAGAATGCCTTGGGACTGGAAAAAAATAATAGCTGACATTTATATGATGCTGCAGCATTTTCAGAGTAGCTTGTATTTCATTTTATCCTTACAACTCTTTGAGATACTGTAAGTAGCATGCCCATTCAATAGTAGAGGAAGCTAAGGCTCTGTCAAATAATTGGTCAAATAATTTGCAAATGCCATAACCGGGATCTAAATCCAGTTCTCTTCTGACTTTCTAGTCCAAAGTTCTTGGTATGCTTGCTGCCTCTCAAAAAGCACAAAGAGCCAGACAAAACTGAGTCAAAAACAGTTTCAGGCTCAGGGTTAAGGATCAGATGTCATTAATACAAACTTCCCAAGATCAAGAACAATCTAAGAGTTAGAAGACTTTCTAGACCTAGAATTGGTCAGAAGCAGATACATACCTCTGAACAAACCATATAACCCCTCCCAGCCAGTTTCCTCATTTGTAAAATAAATGTATTAGGTCAGTGCAGAGCTTCCTGGGAGAGACCAGTAACACTTCAATGAGTATGGTCTGTCTAGCCACAAAGTAGAGACCAAGTAGATGAAGACTGCCTACTGCCAAGATTTCTAAATGCATCTGAATAGACAACCTAAAGAACCTAACAGTGTGTATATCTGGGACAACCTATAGAGAAAAACAATGAGCTGAGCCCAAACTGAAAAGGAGATTCCAACCAATTCTGGTTGGATTGCTTTTGGGAAATTGCAAAGTTCTTTTACTGACCCCACAAGTACTATCAAAGCAAAGGTCCACCTTTCCAATACTAACATTTTACCAATGTTATTGTGTGGCAGTAAAATATGAAACATTTTTGTTGTTGAGCTGTTTCAATCAAGTCCAACTCTCTGTGCCCTCATTTGGGATTTTGTTGGCAAAGATACTGGAATGGTTTACCATTTCCTTCTCCAACTCATTTTATAATGAGGAACTGATTAAAATTTGGTTAAGTTACTTGCCCAAGGTTGTATAGGTGTCATTAAACGTCTGAGGCCATATTTGAATTTCAGGTCCCCCAGGATTCCAGGGCTAGGGCTGTATCCATCTAGGTAAAATTTGAATCACATAGAGAGCAATGAAGAAGTACATAGTAGGTGTGAGCAAGATGCAACATATAACCAATGAGGGATTCCAAAGAACCAGAGCCGAGGACACTAAGGAATTGTATGATGCAAAGAGAAAATGGGCTGGTAAAGTGATGAGAGGGAATACAAGTGTATATAAAGAACTCCACTACCCTCATGTTGTAAGAAAGTGGGCGGGCCTGGGTGAGCTGCAGTCATCACTCTTGGAAAGATATTTAGGATCAATAAGCTCAGATTTGAAAACCTGAGAAGGGACTAAGGATAGTTCAAGCTCTGAAATTCTGCTTAAGTCACCAAAAAAAGGAGGCAGGCACGACTGAGGAAGAAGCAATTAAAAAGGAAACCGAAGTACTCTGCAAGATACTGAACTAAACTGAGCTGGTAACATCTGTTTAGAGGAATATAGGGAAAACCACTGGGCTTTACAGCAAAGGGGAAAGACTTAAAAGAATTAACAGCAGGGGGAAAAGATGATGGATTTCCCATAGTTGAGGGGGAAGGGGGGGGGGGAAATAATTTATATATATATATATATATATATATATATATATATATATATATATATATATATATATATATATATATATATATATATATTTACTTATTTATTTAATGTGCCTTGTTAAAACAGCATGGTACAGTGGAAATTGCTGTTGGAATTGGAGTCGGAGGACCCAGTTCTACTATTTATGTGTTTAACCTTGGGAAAGTCCCTTAATCTTTCTAGACTTTAGATGCTTCATTAGTAAAATGGAGAAGTTGGACTAAGTGATTTGAGTTTCCTTCCAGCTCTAAATCTATGATTCAATAATAAAGAACAGGTAAAGCAAGATGCAACTTCTGTGAGAAAGGAAACAAGGTATATCTACTTCAAAAGGTCTTAATTTGGGGCCATAGATAGGAGGGGGATTATCTAGGAAAGTTAAGGGAGGGAAAGGGCAAAGAGGAGGAGGACAATTAGCCCTATACTGAAGCTTCCCAAGAACATCTATAAGTAGAAATGTAGGAAGGGGAAGGAATAGGATGGATTAGGTAGCATAGAACCTGACGTAAATGGTAAGGACTAGAAGGAATTGAAAGGGGAAGAATTCAAATGAAATAGAAGAATTAAAGGGAGGAATTCAAAGGACTAACTACTTAAATCCACAAAAATATGTTGTAACGTAGCTGAAAGTTAACTGGAATGTTAATAATAATAATAGTTAACATTCAAATAGCAATTTAAGGTTTGCAAAGAGCTTTACATATATTTCTCTCATTTGCTATTAACAAAGTAGGTAGAAAAACAGAGGTTTAGTCTACAGGATTCTGAAGCAGAAAAACTAAAGAGAAATAAAAATTTGTTTTCCTGCTTCTGAGAAAAAGCTGTGTGTTATTTTTTTTTAACTAAGAGCATCATTTTTTTTGGTCTGTTTTGTGGGATACCCCATGTGTTCCATTCAAGAGAACTAGAAGAAGGCTTTAGCCAAGTTGAGAGGATGATAGTCACATCTATGAGTGTCATTAATTCCTAAATGTGTGCTGCAATCTCTACCACTGGACAGAGAATCATATCAATGAGATCAAAGTAGAGAAGAATTATTTATATATAACATGCATTTCTGAATATCAAATCAGATAGATAAAAGCACTTTGCAAAATTAAAAGTGCTACCCAGCTATAAGTCATTAATATGAAAGCTCCAATTATTTAAGATAACTGTATCAGGAAAATTGCAGTTAAGTAAAAGCAAGAATAGGAAAATATAATACCATATGCTGCTCAGCTTACAAGGAAAGGTATAGATAGATTTGGTTAAGAGAACATTACTCATCATGTAGCTTTAGGATGCTATTACCGTGATCTTAGAAGTTGGAGATCTCTTCTACCCTAACTATTTCACTTAGAAATGTAGTTTCAAAGGTATCTACTGTAAAAGGGAAGGAAAAGGAGTAAGGAAAATGATTATTAGAACTGTAAATATCAATATTTTTAATAATGTAACTTTTAAAACTTCAATTTTTATGATTACATAGTCAATAAGCATACAATTTTTACTATTTATATGTATGCAGCATATGAAAATGTATCACACATTAATGTTTGCTTTACACTCTAGTTCCATTTGGCCATCCAGTGATTTCAACTGATTGCCATTACTTGTGTCCCCTCCACCCCCTTATTTATTTCACATCAGTGTTATAAGAATGAGATGAGATGATCTGTCAAAGTGCTTTATAAAAACAGAATGTACTATTATTATTATTATTCGATATTTGCAGTTCCATTAGGCCTGGTGGAGAAAGATGTGGTGAAACAGTGCCTGGCACACAGTAAGCATTTAAATGTTTATTCCCTTCTTCTGCTCATTCAAAGGTGGTAATGGTAGGCTAAGAAAGAATCTAAAACTAACACCTAATGTGAAGTTAAAAACATCAGTTAATCCTTTGGAGAGTAGACACAGCATCAAAGATATGAACTTTTAAAATTTATGTCGCAGAATGCTAAGCTTCTTACTTATCCCTGCCTTTAACAAGAATATTCAAGTCTTGACTATACTTCTTTGTGCTTTGTGCTCAACTATGTCAGTTATCCTGATGGTATCTATCACTATTTACAGAAGGCTGTTACCCAATAAAACACAACAGTTTAATGCTGATCTCTCAAGACACAGCATAAAACCATCATTCAAATCTCTAATCACAAAGCATACCATACTATACATGTATAGAGCAAAGACTTAAGAAACAAAACTTGGCCATTCAGACCTCTTGACTAGTAACCAATCCGATCAAGTAACATCCTAGTCAGAAAAAATAAAACTAAGAAAATTCCTAAGCTTTCTCTAATTCCATACCAGGAAAGTCAAGGTACTTTCACTTCTCTTCTAGGTATGGGCTGATAATCTAGCATAGTTAAATTCTGACTTGAAAACTGGAATCCAATGGTAAAATCAAGTAAAAAAAAGGTTCTGAAATGTTTTCTCCCTTTCTAACACCCTCTTGTTCTTCGAAGACTTGCGCCCCCCCCTCCTTAATTCAGTGGTCATTCTGGTTTAAAAAACACTACTTCAAATATGCTCTGCAAATAAAAACAAAATAAATCCACATCACGTGAAACATGAAGTTGATGTCTAGTGTTTTTAGCCAAGGGGGGAAAAGAAAACCAGTTAATCTAAAAGTATCTTTATAAAGCCAATTAGCAAAGTAAACACTAAGCACCATTCTCTGCCACTTTACCCAGTCACACGGAATTTAGTTTCTTTTGAGGGTGACTTATAAAAAAACTAAAATTTTTCTAAGTAAATGTTTTCCTATGATTTATAAACCAGCTTATAATGGGCCTTCTTTTTTTTCATTGCAACCAACCTGAAAATAAAAGTACTGCCAGTCTGTTAAGGAGACTTTTGCTTGTTATTCCATGACTGGATTCTGTTATCTCCATCCTTTCTTATTTGGGGAAGCATTTCATACAAAAAAAAAATTTAAATTGGACATTTCACAGAGAAACAAAACAAGGCCTAATCACAGAACAGCAAAAAGAAGCCTGAAGCATGAGAGAAGCAAACAAAAAAATCTCATTTTGCCAAAGCGAGTCACCTCTCCCCTCCCCCACCCTTCCACAACTACCCCTCAGCACAACCCAAAACACTCCGAAACTTTCCATCAAAAAACAAAGCACTCCAGGAACCCAGTCCCTCCCGCTCCCCACCCCCACCCCCACCCCGGGTGGTCCACCCAAAATATGAAACTTCATCGCCAATGGCTGCTCTCCAGGTCCCTCACTCCACATCACCCCTTATTCGAGTAGAGCCTTCTTCCCTGGCTTCCCCACCGCTCCACCCCAGCTGCCAGGCTGTGCGTCCCTTCCCTCCCCCAGGCCTCGCCGGCCTTCCCCGAAGCTGTGGGCCCCGAACCCCGGGCCCAGCCCCAGCCGGCTCCTCAAGGTCCAGTCCTGGGCCTACCCCGCCCTCCCAACACATTCCCTCGAGAGGCAGGAACCGGGTTCTGTGAAGGATGGGAGCGAGAGCGGAGGGTGGCATTCCCAGGCCCGAGCGCCCGAGGCCACGTTTCCCTTCCATCCTCCCCGCGCCCACACACCACACAAACACACACGCATTCTCCCTCTCTCTCTCACACACACACACACACACACACGCTTACACCCACCCACCTTCCAGAAAGCGGCCATCCCGAGCAGCGCTGCCGGGGCCGCCGCCGCCGGCCGCCATGTTCCTCCTCCTCCTCCCTCCACCACTGCCGCCGCCGCCGCCGCCACGGCCGCCGCCTCCTCTTCCTCCTCCTCCTCACTCCATCGCCGTGCCGAACCGAAGGGGGGAAGGGGCCGCGCTGCTAGGCAGTGCAGCAGCCACGTCGCGGGCCCCGACCGGGACCCTCAGCCCCGCCGCCGGTTCCGACGCCTCCACAGCCCGCCTAAGCCGAAGTGACCGAGACGCCGACCTCCGGAGCCCGATGCTGCGGCCTGGGCCCCAGTCCCAGCAGCGGGCGGTGCTGAGGGCCGGGCCTGGCTTGGCTCTGGTTCTCTCCCTTCCACCGCCCCCGACCCCGCGGGAGAAGCTCCTTCTCGGCCCCAGACGAATGCCCCGGGGAGGCGGAGACCGCGAGAGCCGCGCGCGCTTGGGCCGGGCGATCCGCTTGTGCACTCAAGCGGGCCCGTAAAATGGCCACAGAGGTGGCAGGAGCAGCAGCTGCGCTGAGGTGGCGAAAGATACGCGCTACCCTCGGCCGCCCCCGGCCCCTTGCTCGGGCCTCTACGCCGTTGCCCGCAGGCTACAGGCTCCCCCCGTCCGGCTACAATGCATCAACTGGGGCCTCTCGGGCTATCCATGTGGGCTGGGGTGGAGGCGGGGGTGGGTCTCGTCTCGGGCGGCTGCTCCTCCCCCACAGGCCCGGCCCGGGCCTTCCGCCTGCCTCAGATGCAGCAAACACCTCCGCCGCTGGCTGCTTCCGCAGCAGCGCCTGCACCGGCCCAGACTAAGGAAGGAAAGGAGGGAGAGAAAGAAGGGGGAGGGAGTCCCCGCGCGCCCGCTGCCCAGGCCTCACGGCGCAGCTGCCTCGAGAGACCCCCGAGCTCGAGCTTCCGGCCGCCGCGTGGGCAGCTGCCGCGGCCGAAGAGCTCTTGGGTTGGGGAGGGGGGAGCGCTGGTTCCCTAACACGTCCCTCTAGTCAGTGTCTTCTTAAGGATGGGGCGGGAGGAGGGGGAGAGGAAGATGATGCATTCCCCATAGTGACGGGTAAAAAAAAACGTATTCAGGGAAGACTGCAACTGTTAACAGTTGTTGGAATTTGTCGAGACCTAGCTCTCTACGCTTACCTGTGGGACCGCAAGGAAGTATCTCCACCTCTCCCGGGCCTCCGCTCAAATGTAAAATGAGGGGGATCACTGAGGTCCTCCTATGATCAACCAGTTTCCCACGAGATCTTGTTATTTGAAAGCACCTTGGCCCCCGAAAGCTCACACCAGTATTAAAGGGGGAAAAAAAATCTAATACAGTCATCGTTAGGGAGTCTTAGGTTACACCCGGCTTTTTAAAAGAGGTATTGCCCTGTCAAACGCAGCAGATTGAAGCTGACCTAGTCCCCACCGTCAGATCCAAGAATTGCCTAAGGCTGACCAGACCTTGTCATTCCCAGCCTCGGACTGTTTTGTAATTGTCCTGAACTCCCCACCCAGATTCTCCTTGGGCTTTCAATAGTTTAGCAAAACAACTTATCTAATGAAACCATAGAATGTCCCAATCCCTGGCACCTGCAGCCCCTCACCCTCTGCCCAAACACTTTATAAGAACCTTGGGTCCAGTCCCCTCTTTGGGCTCCCCAGGACCTGTTGCGTGGAACCCCAGTTGCTACTCCTTACCCTGGTTAAAGATCATAATTTTTTTTTTAAATGCAATTTATTTATTTAACATATTTGGTTTTCAGCATTGATTTTCACAACAGTTTGAATTACAAATTTTCTCCCCATTTCTGCCCTCCCCCCCCACTCCAAGATGGCGTATATTCTGGTTGCCCTGTTCCCCAGTCAGCCCTCCCCTCTATCACCCCCCTCCCCTCACATCCCCTTTTCCCTTCCTTTCTTGTAGGGCAAGATAAATTTCTACGCCCCATTGCCTGTGTATCTTATTTTTTAGTTGCATACAAAAAGTTTTTTTGTTTTTGAACATCTGATTTTAAAACTTTGAGTTCCAAATTCCCTTCCCTCTTCCCTTCCCACCCACCCTCCCTAAGAAGTTGAGCAATTCAACCTAGGCCACACATGTATTATTATGTATAACCCTTCCACAATACTCATGTTGTGAAAGGCTAACTACATTTTGCTCCTTCCCAACCCATCCCGCTTTATTGAATTTTCTCCCTTGACCCTGTCCCCTTTCCAAAGTGTTTGTTTTGATTACCTCCACCCCCATCTGCCCTCCACTCCATCATCCCCCCGCCTTTTATTTTTTTTTTATCTTCCTCCCTCTTCTTTCCTGCGGGGTAAGATACCCAACTGAGTATGTATGGTATTCCCCCTCAGGCCAAATCTGATGAGAGCAAGGTTCACTCATTCCCCCCTCACCTGCCCTCTCCCCTCCTCCCATAGAACTGCTTCCTCTTGCCACCTTTATGCGAGATAATCCACCCCATTCTATCTCTCCCTATCTCCCTCTCTCAGTATGTTACTCTCTCATCCCTTAATTTCATTTTATTTCTTTTAGATATCTTCTCTTCATCCTCAACTCACCCTGTGTCTGCTCTCTCTCTTTTACATATATATATATACACATACATACATATACACATAGATACATACATACATACACATTCACTTATATATATACTTAAACATATATATATATATGCATATATATATATATATGCATATTCCCTTCAACTACCCTAATACTGAGGTCTCATGAATCATACTCATCATCTTTCCATGTAGGAATGTAAACAAAACAGTTCAACTTTAGTAAGTCCCTTGCAATTTCCGTTTCTTGATTACCTTTTCATGCTTCTCTTGATTCTTGTGTTTGAAAGTCAAATTTTCTATTCAGTTCTGGTCTTTTCACTGAGAAAGCTTGAAAGTCTTCTATTTTATTGAAACTCCATATTTTGCCTTGGAACATGATACTCAGTTTTGCTGGGTAGGTGATTCTAGGTTTTAATCCTAGCTCCATTGACCTCCAGAATATCGCATTCCAAGCCCTTCGATCTCTTAATGTAGAAGCTGCCAGATCTTGGGTTATTCTGATTGGGTTTCCACAATACTCAAATTGTTTCTTTCTGGCTGCTTGCAGTATTTTCTCCTTGATCTGGGAGCTCTGGAATTTGGCAACAATATTCCTAGGAGATTTCTTTTTGGGATCTATTTGCGGAGGCGATCGATGGATTCTTTCAATTTCTATTTTGCCCTGTGGCTCTAGAATATCAGGGCAGTTCTCCTTGATAATTTCCTGAAAGATGGTATCTAGGCTCTTTTTTTGATCATGGCTTTCAGGTAGTCCAATAATTTTTAAATTATCTCTCCTGGATCTATTTTCCAGGTCAGTGGTTTTTCCAAGGAGATATTTCACATTGTCTTCCATTTTTTCATTCCTCTGGTTCTGTTTTATAATATCCTGATTTCTCATAAAGTCACTAGCTTCCACTTGCTCCAATCTAATTTTTAAAGTAGTATTTTCTTCAGTGGTCTTTTGGACCTCCTTTTCCATTTGGCTAATTCTGCCTTTCAAGGCATTCTTCTCCTCATTGGCTTTTTGGAGCTCTTTTGCCATTTGAGTTAGTCTATTTTTTAAGGTGTTGTTTTCTTCAGTGTATTTTTCAGTATTTTTTTGGGTCTCCTTTAGCAAGTCATTGACTTGTTTTTCATGGTTTTCTCGCATCCTTCTTATTTCTCTTCCCAATTTTTCCTCTACTTCTCTAACTTGCTTTTCCAAATCCTTTTTGAGTTCTTCTATGGTCTGGGGCCAGTTCATGTTTTTCTTGGAGGCTTTGGTTTAGGCTCTATGACTTTGTTGTCTTCTTTAGGCTGTATGTTTTGGTCTTCTTTGTCACCAAAGAAAGAATCCAAAGTCTGAGACTGAATCTGGGCGCGTTTTCGCTGCCTGGCCATATTCCCAACCAACTAACGTGACCCTTGAGTTTTTCAGTGGGGTATGACTGCTTGTAGATTACAGAGTTCTATGTTCTACGTTTGGGGGGGAGGTGCCAGCTCTGTCAGAGCCGCACTCCTCCTTCCCCAAGGACCCCCAGTCCAGACTGGGCTCAGATCTTCGGCAGGCTGTGCACCCCTGCTGTGATCCGCCACTTAATTCCTCCCACCAGGTGGGCCTGGAGCCAGAAGTAACAACAGCTGTAGCTGCCCCACCTCCGCTGCCCCCGGGGCTGGAAGCCGAACCTCGAACTCCTTCCACCCCCGCAGCTTTTCCCACTAACCTTCTCCGCAGTCTTTGGTGTTTGTGGGTCGAGGGGTCTGGTAACTGCCGCAGCTCACATATTCAGGGCGCTAGGGCCCCCTCCGCCAGGCTTCTGGTCTGGATCGTCCACGCCGCTCAGGCTGGGCTCTGCTCCACTCCGTTCCCAGCTCCCAGCTCCCAGCTCCGTGTGGAATAGAGCTCACCCAGAGACCATCCGGGCTGTCCTGGGCTGGAGCCCTGCTTCCCTCTGCTGTTCTGTGGGTTCTGCCGTTCTAGAATTGGTTCAGAGCCATTTTTATAGGTTTTTGGAGGGACTTGGGTACGGAGCTCACTCTAGTCCGTGCTTACCAGCCGCCATCTTGGCTCCGCCCCCCCAAAGATCATAATTTTAGATATAGTAGCTGCCTTCTCTAATTGAGGTTAACAGAGCCTTCTTCACCTCTCCCTCTATACTATTTCACTTGGAGATCTCGTAGGTTCCCATGGATTCAATTATCATCTCTCAGCAGTCTATTCTCTCATCTACTTATCTAGCCTTAACCTCTCTGAAGACTTCCAGCCTCAAATCTCAAATGCCCCATAGATATCTTAAAACACAACGTGTCCAAAGCTGAACTCCTTCCTCCCCAAACTTCTCCCCTGTTTTCTGACAACTACCACCCTCCTAAGCACCGTGTCTTATAACTTCGGTGTCCTCCTTAACTCCTCACTCTTCTCTCCCACCCCTATATACGATTAGTTGTCAAGTCCGATATTTCTACCTTGTCTTCAAAAGATCCTTGTACATGCCTCAACCTTCCCTTAGCTGATGATGTCACCGCTCCGGTGTTTTCTAATCACCTCAGCTTGAACTATTACAATAGGGTTGGTCTCTGCCATAATTGCCTCCCTATTCCAGTCCATCCTCCATTCAGTTGTCCAGGTACGGGCCAAGACTAATCCTTTCCCCCTTCCCCCCCACCCACTCCCGTTCAGTCAACCCCAGTGGCTCTCTATTGCCTCCAGAATAAAGCATGAAATCTTCTCTTTGGCTTTTTAAAGCCCTTCATGACCTGGGCTCCTCTACATTATTCCCCCACCAATATATTATTCTCTCCAATAAAACTGGCCTCCTTGATGTTCCTCAAAAGAAGACATTCCATCTCCAGACACCATGTATTTTCACTGGGTTTCCCCCATGCCTGGAGTTCTCTCTCTCCTTGCCTCTGCCTCCTGACTTCCTGGTGACTTTGCACAGCACTCCCTCACTTAAATCCAATTCACTAGCAAGTCATGACATCTTCTGATTCAGTTTGAGAGGTTCAGGGACCCCTCACAGACCAGACTCAGGTACAGGAGAGGGTTGCCTGGAGTGAATTCGTGGACTCAAGCATTCTTTTAAGTCAAGTTGGCAAAGGTTTACTGTAACAATAATATGGTGGGCAGAGCAGCTTAAGGAACTTTCAACCTAACAGGAATGATGCTAAAGCTTATATAGGAAAAGTAGTGGATTGTGTGGCAAGTATGCTAATTAGGTGATCACATACAATCTTGGTCACAGGTGTCATTCACTACTGGAAATGGGGTTGGGATGGGGGCTCCTAGGGGTGTATTTTTGGTCTGTTATATCTGTAGCAAGATAACTTCAGGAGTTGATGTCTATAGCTTGACCTCTGGATTGTATGTGACAACTATGGCAATCGATACATGATAATTCTGGTGGTACAAGATAGTCCCGTTCATACAAGGGAAATTCTACAGAGGTTAGCTTGTTCTTGTAAGGGGAAGGATAGTTTGTCTCACTGGGGCCCATTCATGAGTATTTGCTAGATATAGTGCCCTTAGGCTGGGGAAAAAACCTTCAGAGACAGTGTTTTAAAGTTAGGGAGAAATGTGATCTTGAAATTGGGGTCCAAGCAGTCAAGCACTCCATCACTTCCTGATGTCATTGGTCCTCTTTGAGAAGGAAGGGCAGACAACAGCTAGTCTCACCTTCTGCAGGATACTTCTCCCATTTCACCTTAACCTTAGTGCCTTCTTTCTGTTGCTTATCTCCAATTTATCCCATGTATATCTTGTTTGTGCACAGTTGCTTGCATGCTGTCTCCACCATTAGACCATGAACTCGGTGAGATCAGGGTCTGGTTTTTGCTTTCTTTTGTGTCCCGGAGCTTAGCATGCGCTTAGACATATACTGGCCCCATAACAGGTATTTAATAAATGCTTATTGACTAGATTGGACTAAAGCTTTAGTTGTGCTTTGTTTCTTTGTAGCTGCTTTAAAAAAAATAAAGCTCTGAAACATTTTACTCATTCCCTTCCCTGAGACACAACAACCCTGATTCATTTTTACAGATGAGAAAAATGAGGCTCAGGGAGTTTAAATGACTTACACTCCTCCCCAGATAGCAGGTATCGAAGGCAGGTTTAGAATGCTTCCTATTAACTCCCAAGTCCAGCCCTAGGTCACACTCTCTCATTATTAATATCTTGGGTGATTTCAAACATTAAACACCTACTATGAGAGTAGTGTGGGGGATGCTGTAATGAATAGGAGGGACAGCCTTGAAGTCACTAAGAACTGAGTACATGTCCTCTTGAACACAAGCCAGCTTTACTTATACCAGGCAGCTCAAACAATAAAAAGGAGTTTGCCATCTTTATTGGTGATAAAGAGTTCCCTAAATTGATCCTAAGTCCAGCTTTCTTCTTCCTCACCCCATGCTACTCCTCAAATGTACAAAGTACAGTTTTCATCACATTTGAGATGTGTGGGGGATTAAAGAGGATTAAAATTAAACAAATCTCTACACCAGAAAATATGAAAGCTAAATAAAGTTATATAAGAAATGCTATAGAAATTCAAGAGAGGAAGAGATCAGCGGGGTTGTTGTGTTTGTCCTTCATTCTCAAAGAGGACCATGGCATCAGGGAAATGACGACATAACTTGCAATTGATTTTGATTTGAGTAAGGGAGGGCTGTGCAAGGTCACCAGCCTCACTTTCTCCTCCAGAGTCATCTGGGTCCAGTGCCCTAATGTTCACCAGGAGAATTGGAGATGGCTCAGGATGCATTGGGAGACCCTGGCCCTTCCAGGCTAAGGTATTTTCAGGTTCTCACTTTGAGTGAGGTAACACCCATTCAATGAATAGGCCTCTTTAAGCAGTTAATCGAGGGATGGCCCCTTTAATAAAAAACAAACAAAAAAAATCAAACTGGGAGGGGAAGACCCTCAAGGTTCCAGCCCAAAAGAGAAACAGTTACTATTTAGTATTTACATTCTTTCTCTGCTAGGAGGGCAGGGACCTATTGTCCAATCTGTGAGCTCCTGAGGGAGTTGGGTTTAAGGCTTGGTTTTTGAGAAAGAAATCTAGCCAGTAAACCCAAAGTTAAGGGGGCAGCCATCGAAATGTACCTTCCTTTGGGCAAAGCACCCTGAGGTGAGGTGAGGTGAAGGAAGGAGAGGAGAAGAGAGGAGAGGAGAGGAGAGGAGAGGAAAGGAGAGGCTGCTCACAGGTTGTGTTTGTCCTTTGTTCTTGAAGAGGACCATGACATCAGGGAAATGATGACACAACTTGCCGCTGCCTTTGATTTGAGTGAGGGAGGGCTGCGAAAGGTCACCACCCTCACTTTCTCCTCCAGAGCTATCTGGTTCCAGTGGCCTGATATTCACCAGGATGACTGGAGGTAGCCCAGAATGCATTAAGCTTAGGTGGAAGAAGTAGTGGTTCCATACTTTAAAGAACGGGCAGTTGTGGAGAAGTGAAGTTTGGGGATAGGAGATCACATGAGGGATCAGAAGCAAGAAAGGTAGAAAAGCACAAGATGGCGTTCCCGTCTGCTATGGACTGCTGGAAGAGGGTGTAGTGGAAAAAGGCTGGGAAGGATAGCTATAGCCAAAGTTGTGTCAGAGCTAGAAGACCCCTAATTATCTAGTGTAGTCACCTCTTTCTGAAGATAAAGAAACTGAAGTTTAGTGAAGTTACTTAGTCAAAATTACACAGCTAATAAGGATTTTAGTTTAAAATCTCTTATTCAGTGTTCATTCCATTACAGACACTTCTCTTCTTATGTAAATTCGCATTACACAAGTTTGACTTAATGCAAAGAATTCTGAAAGAAATCTGCATTCCCAAAAAATTCTGTTAACTTTACTGCACAACACTGTTCTCTTTCTTGGCTCTTGCCCCAAGGCTTCGTGCCTAAGGCCTTCTACTCTTACCCACCCCACCAAAAAAACCCTTCCAAGTGAAAATAGAAGAATGCGAAGAGACCACCACTGTTGGGGAATTGGCTTGAGACCTCAGGTGCTGAGACAGGACACCTTTCCTCACTTTCCCCTCACCACCATCGACCCTTGGGTACCATGTGTATATCTGTCTCCTACCTGACTGATCTGTCCTCTTCTGTCTATGTCTGCCTCTGGCTCCTGGACAAATTAACATTATATAAAAAATTGTTTTACATAGATGTCTGCAGAACAATACAATTTTGTAAAGCAAGAACTGTCTGTATTATGGTGCCATCGATAAAAATAGGGTATCTTCCCTCAGGAAGAGAAATAGCTTTGGAGGAGAAAGATAGTAGCTTTGTTTTTGGACACATGGAATCTGAGATGATGAAAGGACCTCCAGGCAGAGGTAACCAACAGTTGGAATCAGGAGATAGAGATTTGAGTCCTGCTTCTAACACTTAACTAGCAGTGTAGCAATAGAGAATCCTTTTAACCTCTGCAGGGCTCAGTTTTTTCATCTGCAAAATGGGGTTGATATTCATGCTACCTACCTCATAAAGGTTTTATAAGGAAAATGTTTTGTAAACCTTAAAGTTCTATATAGATTTGAGTTTTTATTGTTGTAGAGGGTCTAGGAAGTTCAAATTCACAAGTTTTATGATATATTCTTTAGGTATAGGTTTGTCCATAAAATTGCTCTAACTTCTAAATTTAAACTCATTGATGTTATGGGAGTTATTAACAAGCTGCCTATTGGGCATTTTAAACTAGAATGTCTCATAGAGGTCTCTAACTCAACTCTTTATCTTTCCCCCCAAATTTACTAAGTTGCAGACTTCCCTATTTCTTTAAAAGATACTACAGTTCTTCCATTCTCTTATCATATTTTTGGTATTATCGTGACTGCTTACTTTCCCTCACCCCACATATCAAATCAATTGCCAAATCTTGCCATTTCTGTCTTCACAACATCTCTCATGTATGATTCCTTTTCCCTACTCACATGACCACTATCTTAGTTCAAACCCTCATCACCTCTTGGAATAGCTTCCTAATTAGATTCTCCTTTTCAAGTATCTCTTCACTCAAACGCATCCTCCACATAACTGATAAACTTATTTTCATTAAGTAAAGACCTGACCACATGACTGCTTTATTCAATAAATTCCATTGACTCCCCATTGCCTCTGTGAGAAACAAGGCTGTGGTGATCACAGGACTTTCCAGGTAGGGTCAAACCCATGGGATAGCGTCTTAACACAGCTGTGGGGACCACAGGACTCCCTAAGTAAGCTCGAGATGTGCTTCCAAGCTCATTGCTTTCCTGGTTGCATAACCTTAGGAAGATCCATGTGATAGCCTATTCTCAACCAAAGAACTCAGAAACAGAGTGGGCAGAGGAAGGCATTTATTACTCTTCTCCTGAGAAAGCAGGTGCAGTGCTCACCAGGAACACCCACATGGATACAGAAGCAGGAGTGAGGTTAACCAGTTCTACCATCCTTGTCTGAGTTAGGATTAGTTTACATTCTTCATTTCCCTACATTCCTTATGCAGATTACGTAGGCATGATAGTGAGGCTACTTAACCTGGGCATGACCCCTCAGGCTTGAACTGGTTGTCCCAGCCTAGCCTTTCTGGTCCCCCTGACTCCATAATGGCCATTATTAGTAATTGGGCTTCCCCACAACTATTGATTATCTCCCAATAACTTCTGTGGGAGCAAAACAAGATACCATAATATCCCTTCTTACACTCTAGAATAAATATCAACTCCTTTGACTTTTAAAGCCTTTTACAATCTGTCCCCAAACTATCTTTTCTAGCCTCATTGGACACTCTTTCCTTTTTCACACTCAGTGATCTAGTCAAACTGTCTTTTTCTGTTCTTCACATGAGAGACTCCATCTCCTATCTCCATCTTTGTTATTCTCCCCCAAGCATTTCCTCCTCACGGGTGCCTTACAGAAGTTCTTCCATCAAAACACAGCTCAAGTATCACCTTCTACAAATGTCTTTCTCTAGAACTCCCAATTTCTAGTTTCTTCTCTAACTACCCTGTACTTTTTATTTATTTATTTATTTATTTATTTATTTATTATACCTATTTTATATGTATATTATACCTATACTTTCTATTTATTTCACATTTATTTTCTACATATTTATTCTGTATGTGTGTACATATCTCCTCTGATAGGAAAGAGGCATTTATTAAACATCTACTGTTGAGATTCCAGGGGCACCCCAAAATGTTGAGGTGCATGGTGCAGGTGTAGTGGGGCTGACTCGAATTCACTCAGGCTGTGTCCAAAGCAATGCTTCCAGAAGGCTCCTCCACCCCCAAGAGAGAGGGCTGCTTCAGGGAGATGGCTCCTTAAGGAAGACCCCCACCACTTAAGGGAGACAAAACTTAGCGGGGTTGCCTGATTAAGGGAGATACCCACTAATCAGGAGAGGCTAAAGATTTGTATACAGAAAAACCTTCCAAGGGCTGGGAGATGAGGTAATCAAGGACAGAAAGGTAGACAAGAAAGTGAGGTAACCAGGAAAACATAGGCAAAGGGTTGGGGTTAATTCAGAGTTTTGCCCATATCTAGGCATATTATTATTCTATTGTTCAGCCCAGGGCAGAAGGGTCCCCATTAGTTTCTGTATTTTAGTGACTAGCCTACTTGAATCTCATTATTTCCTAAAGTGGCTTTAAATGGTACTTGAGATAAGGGGCTTCTCACTAACCAATCTATTTGAATCTCATCATCTCATCATTCCTGCCCACCCCACCACCCATCCAGAAATAGGCACCCAAATTCATTTGGGAAAAAGGGCAAAGGTCATGCATTCCTTATTACTTACTATATGTCTGGCACAGTGCTAAGTGGTTTACAAATATTTCTTTTGGTCCTCACAACAATCCTGGGAGGTAGGTGCTAATTTTTTCCTCATTTTGCAGTTAAGGAAACTGAGGCCAACAGAAGTTAAGAAATGTCCGGGGTTACCTAGCCATAAAATATCTGAGATCAGATTTGAACTCAGATATACCTGACTCCAGGCCAACTCTCAATTCTGTGTGTTACAGAGAAAGAATTTAAACTCCTCGAGAGTAGGGATACTTTATGTTTTGCATTTGTATGTTGAGGGCCAAGCATGATGCCTAGAAATTAGTAGTTGCTTGGTTTTGTTTTGTTTTTTTTTTCCTTTTTGGCAGGGCAGTTGGGATTAAGTGATTTACCCAAGGTCACACAGCTAGTAAGTGGGTCAAATGTCTGAGGCGGCATTTGAATTCAGGTCCTCCTGACTCCAGGGCCAGTGCTCTACTCACTGGGCCACCTAGCTGCCCCAAGTAGTTGCTTGTTAACTGATTTATTAAGAAGTTTTGTCATTTCAGGATGATATGGTTCACTTTCCTTCTGTTTAATTTTGGGTCATAGCTCCTCGTTCATTTGTAGTATCTGTAGATTATCCATCTAGCTTCAGTCAATCAACTGAATAACAAATATTTATTAAGCACCTACTGTGTGCCATCCACTGTGCTAAGCACTAGGGATACAAAAAGAGGCAAAAGATAGTTGACCCAAAATTAAACAGAAGGAAAGTGGCCTGGATTGTCCTGAAATGACAAAGCTTCTTAATCGATCAGTTAACAAGCAACTACTAATTTCCAGGCATCATGCATTGGTGAGTTTTCATTCATAATTTCAAATTGTTTTCTAGAATGATTGGAAAAATCTGCAACTCTACCAATAGTGTGCCTGTCTTCCCACAGCCCCTCCAACACTCGTTAGTTCTATCTTTTATCAGTTTTGTTATCCGTGATGTCATTGGTCCTCTTTGAAAATGAAAGAAAAACGACATTAAGTACCTACTATGAAGCAGATACTGTGCTAGGTGCTGGAGACACACAAAAAGGCAAAAGATAGTTCCTGCTCTTGAGGAGCTCACAGTCAGATGTGGGAAACAATTTGTAAACAAGTATGTACAAATGATTTATATACAGGATAAATTCTATTTCTCCCACCTAGCACACAGTATCTGCCACATAATAAATGCTTAATAAATGTAATAAATTAGCAATTAAGAAGTCATTAGCAACTATTGAAAAAGAAGTTTCAGAAGAATGGTCAGATTTGCCTTCTTATCCTGTGCATTCCTTGTCTACATCTGTAAATTCTCCATAAAATGTCTACTCCACATGCTAGAGGCCTTCCTTTAAGTCTTTTAGTATCCCTTGGGTATTGTTGCACTTTGATTGTTCTATCCCTCCTTTTTGCTGCATGCCCAGCCACCTCCATTATAATAATATATTCCCTGGATGATATCTTTCTCTCTACTTTTTCCTTGCAAGTCATCCTTGGTAACATGTAGTGGTCTACTTACACCTACTGCACACCTCCCTACTGCTCTTTGGGTCACTGCAAATTGGATTTTTTGTACATTATGGCATTTGATGATTCATAGGATCAAAGATTTAGAAATGGAAAATATTTTTGTGGTAATCTAGTCCAGCCCCCTCATTTTATAGTTGAGGAAACTGAGACCCAGGAGGTGAAGTGTTTTTAAACAAGGTCATACAGGTAGTGAATGACAAAGCCAAGATTTGAACCTAGATCCTCTAACTCCAAATCCAGTGTTCTTCCTACTAATGTATGCTGCTTCATAGCCATATAATATTGCTGGAAGGATACTGCTTAAAATATTTGTTTTTATATAAAAGTACAACTTGGGCATAATGGCCAGAGTGACTGTTGTTGTTTTTAGGGTTAGGACTAGATGGCATAATGGACAGAATGCTGGACCTGGAGTCAGGAAGACTCATCTTCCTGAGTTCAAATCTGGCATCAGATACTTACTACCTATGTGACCCTGGGCAAATCACTTAAAACTGTTTGCCTCAGTTTCTTCATCTGTAAAATGAGCTGGAGAAGCAAATGCTAAACCAGTCCAGTATCTTTGCCAAGAAAACCCTAAATGGGGTCATGAAGTATCAGATGTAACTGAACAACAAGAACTTGGGATGTTGGAAAGGCCTCTAGATTTTCCCAAATGCAATCTAGGTTGCCCTCTTCTTCCTATTCAGTTCCTAGTCATCTTGATCAATGTCTTGCCACTGGACCCAGATGGCTCAGGAGAGAGTGAGGCTGGTGACTTTGTACAGCTCCCCCTCACTTAAATCCAGTTCACTTGCAAGTCGTGACATCTCCTTCCTGATGTCATGGTCCTCTTCAAGAACCAAGAATAAACAACAACAGCATTCCCAGTATGTTGTCCAGATGAAGTGCCAGAGGCAGCTAGGTAGCATGTTGGATAGAACATAGGTCTCAGATCATGAAGATCTGAGTTCAGATCTGGCTTTAAATACTTACTAGCTATGTGATCCTGGGTAAGTCATTCAACCTTAGTTTGTCTCAGTTTTCTCAATTATAAAATGAGGATAATAACAACACAGACTTTGCAGGGTTGTTGTCAAGGTCAAATGAAATAATATTTGTAAAAAGTACATAGCACAAAGCTTCTCTTTCCTTCTTATTTTCCTGTTGAGTGACATGGAATCTTTTTTTACCCAACTCTGTGTACATTTATGTGTGTGTTGTATGTATATGTATTCTTTCTTCTTTTGACCGGTTCATATGAGAGTGAGGTTCAAGCGTCAGCTGCTCCCTCCCCAACTCATTTGTATAGATGTCTACTTATGCATAAACATTATGAGAAATTGTTTTCCCTAACCTTTCTTTCCCTCTCCTCTAGTGTAGTTCTCTTTCTCTTTCTTTCCATTCTTTTTTGTTTAAGATCATCAAGACATAACAAAACCACTCCCTGGGCTTTTTTAATTGGTTTCTCTTTATGAACACTGATGAGGACAGAGTTCAGAGGGTACAAATGCAGCATATTCCTGTATTTGGATGTAAACAGTTTAACCTTGCTTAGTCCTTTATCATTGACCATTCATGTTTACCTTTTCATGCTTCTCTTCACTCCTGTCTTTGAACTTCAAAATTTCTCTGCAGCTCTGGTCTTATTTTTTTTAAAATACGTTTTCATTGATGACTTCTGTTTCTAACATCACCATAATATCCTTCACTCCTCTTCATTCCTGTCATTGAACTTCAGATTTTCTCTGCCACTCAGCTCTTATTTTTTAAAAATAAGTTTTTGTTGAGGACTTCTGTTTCTAACATCACCGTAGTATCCTATGTATCCTTTCCCCTCCCTGAGAGCCACCCTACATGAAGAATAGTATTTTTTTAAGAAATAAAAAAGTTAACACACCTGATTGATACAGTGATAAAGTCCAAAAACATATACAATATATAACACCTGTGGACCTCCACAGGGTAGGATGGGGGTGTTCTCTCATAGCTCTTTTTTCAAGTCATGCTTTATCTTTATAATTTTATTACATTAACTTTTGATTTTTTGGTGTGCTGTTCTTGCAATTTGCACATTGTTGTAGTTACTGTCTATACTTTCTCTTGGCTCTACTTTACTCTGCATCAGTTCATACAGATCTTTCCATGCACACACATCATTTCTTACTGCACAATAATATTCCTTCACATTCATGTACCACAATTTATATAGCCATTCTCCTGATGATGGCCATCTACTTTGTTTCCAATTCTTAACTACCTCAAAAAAATTTCTGTCATAAATATTTTGGAGCATATGGGGACTTTTTCCCCTCTCATTAATAGCTTACTTGGGGCATAAGCCCTATAACAGAGTTTGTGGTTCAAAGTATATGGACATTTTAATTATTTTATTTGTATGATTTCAAATTGATTTCCAAAATGGTTGTACCACTTCACAGTTCTACCAACAATGTATTAGTGTGCCTATCTTCCCACAACCCCTCCAACATTGATTATATTTGTTATATTATAATAATTATATAACTGTTATTATATAAATACTGTTGATTGAGAATTTACTTTATAACCTTCTACTTTCCTGAAGCTATTCCCTGTTGTTTCAATAATCCAGCTAGCAGCTGCTGTGGGGGTGTAAAACCAACAACAACCAGCACTCAGAAGGCTGCAAAAGCCCAGGTCCTTTTGATCTGCTTTACTAAGGAAAGCAACATTAAGGCATTAACAATCTTACTTTAATCCAGCATACAAATATCATTCACTTAGTTCAGGGGAAAAAGCCAGCACCCTGAACTTCAGAGCAAATACAATCAAATTATAAACAGACCAAATACAATTCGTAGTTACCAACATCTGAGTTCAGCCAGGGAGCTTGACAACAGCTGGCTCAGAGTCACGCATCACTACTGCTGCAGCTCAGAGCTCTGAAAAAAGAAAGCCAACCCCTGGTTTTATGTATCTTGTTCAGGGTCAAAGGTGAATCACACATGCGACTCACCCACGTGACCTAAAATTGTCACACAAATGCGACTTAAACCCATGTAGTCTAAAAGCCTCTGATGTCACAAACATGTCACTCAAACCCATTTTGATTGCCAATACACCTGTGTCACTAAGTATTTTCACTGATTCTCTAGGATTTTCCAAGTAAACCATCAAATTATAAACCTTCTACAGCAAATAAGAATAGTTTTATCTCCTTCTCACCTGTTTTTATGCCTTTGATTTCTTTTTCTTATCTTATTGATGTTGCTAGCATTTCCAGAATTATATCAAGTAATAGTGGGGAGAGGATATCTTCACTTTACTTGTATATTTATTGGAAAAGGTTGTAGTATATCCTCATTTCATAAGATGCTTGCTTTTGGTTTTAGATTGATGCTTTTTAATGTTATTTTTAAAAGGTCCCTCTATGTCTATACTTAGTAATTTTTTTTTAGCGTAAGAGAGTGTAGGCTTTTTCTGCATCTATAGTGATGATCATGTGGTTTTAGATGCTTTGGTTTTTAGTATGATAATGTTGATTGTTTTCCTAATGTTGAACCAACCTTGCATTGCTTGTATAAATCCCACTTGGTTATAATGAATGATTTCTTGGATAAATCACTGTAGTCTAGCTGATAGGAGTTTGTTTAATATTTTTGGATCAATATTCATTAATAATATTGGTCTATAGTTTTCCTTCTTTTTTAAAAAAATCTTTCCCTGGTTTAGTTATTAGGGTTACATTTATTTTACAAAAGGATTCTGGTAGGGTGTTTTGGTTCTATTTTTTTTTTGAGAATAATTTGTGAAGTATGGGAATGTTCTTTAAAAGTTTGATGGGGGGATGGTGATGGAGCCAAGATGATGAAGAAAAAGCAAGGGACTCCCCTAAGCTCTTTCCCAAACCCCTCCAAACCTTTTAAAATAATGCCTCAGAACAACTTCTGGAGTGGCAGAACCCACAAAAAGATAGGGTTCCAGCCCAAGGCAACTTAGAAGGTTGGCAGGAAAGGTCTGTTGCATGGGGGTGTAGGATGTGGGGTGTGAGAGTGGAGCATAGTTCATCACAGGCTGCACCCCAGCAAACCAGCAGTAGGCATTAGGGAAACTGAGTCAGGGCCAGCAATGGCAGTTTCCAGATCTTTCAGCCCACAGATAGTAAGAGGATCAGACAACTGGTCAGAAGGAGGTTATAGGGGTCCCTTTGCTGGCGTCAGGGGCAGGACTCTATTGCATTGCCCATACTTGGATCTGTGTTGCAGTGCTGGGTCTCAGTCTCAGGGTAAGGAGGAACACTATCATAACAGAGCTTATAGCTGCAAAGGAGCTGGGACCCTGGGCACAGTTCCAGGGTGGAAAGAGTGCTTATAGACCCCAGGACAGGCTAGGAGAGTAGTAAATATAACTTTCCCTAGATCATATCATCTTGGAAGAACCAAAAACTTACAGGTCCTCAGAATTCTCTCTGGAAACAGCTGTACAAAAAAATCTGAAGCTTGACACAGTGTCCCTTCCCCTCTGGAAACAGAGTCCCATTTTGACATTGAGTTAAAAGTCAAGAAATAGGCTGGGAAAATAAGCAAACAGCAGAAAAAAATCCTGATTGTAAAATGTTACTATGGTGACAGGGAAGATTAAAACACAAACTCAGAAGAAGAAAACAAAGTCAAAATTGCTACATCCAAAGCCTCCAAGAAAAATATGAATTTGTCTCAGGCCATAGAAGAGCTCAAAAAGGATTTTAAAAATCAAGTAAGAGAATAAAAGACAAATTGGAAAGAGAAATGAGAGTGATAAAAGAAAATCATGAAAAAAAAAGAATCAACAGCATGGTCAAGGAGGAACACACAAAAAGAAATCCTGAAGAAAATAAAATCTTAAAAGCAGAATAGACCAACAAGTAAAAGAGTCACAACAATCCAATGAAGAGAAGAAGGTCTTCAAAATCAGAATTGACCAAATGGAAAAAGAGGTACAAAATTCATTTTTAAAATTTAATTTATTTAATATATTTAGTTTTCAGCATTGATTTTCACAAGAGTTTGAATTACGAATTTTCTCCCCATTTCTACCTTCCTGCCCACTCCAAGATGGCATATATTCTGGTTGCCCCGTTCCCCAGGCAGCCCTTCCTTTTGTCACCCCACTCCCCTCCCATCCCCCTTTCCCTTCTTCTCTTGTAGGGCAAGATAAATTTCTACGCCCCATTGCCTGTGTATCTTACTTCCTAGTTGTATGCAAAAATGTTTTATTTTTGTTTTTGAACATCTGTTTTTAAAACTTTGAGTTCCAAATTCTCTCCCCTCTTCCCTCCCTGCCCACCCTCCCTAAGAAGGCGAGCAATTCAACATAGGCCACATGTGTATCATTACGTAAAACCCTTCCACAATACTCATGTTGTGAAAGATTAACTATGTTTTGCTCCTTCCTAACCTATCCCCCTTTATTGAATTTTCTCCCTTGACCCTGTCCCTTTTGAAAGTGTTTGTTTTTGATTACCTCCTCCCCCTGTCTGTCCTCCCTTCTGTTGTTCCCCCTTTTTTATCTTCTTCCTCCTTCTTTCCTGTGTGGTAAGATACCCAACTGAGTGTGTATGGTATTCCCTCCTCAGGTCAAATCCGATGAGAGCAAGATTTACTCATTCTTCCTCACCTGCCCCCTTTTCCCTTCCTACAGAATGGCTTTTTCTTGCCACTTTTATGCGAGATGATTTACCCCATTCTATCTCTCCCTTTCTCCCTCTCTCAATATATTCCTCTCTCATCCCTTAATTTGATTTTATTTTTTTAGATATCATCCCTTCATATTCAACTTACCCTGTGCCCTCTGCCCTCTCTCTCTCTCTCTCTCTCTCTCTCTCTCTCTCTCCATATATATATATATATATATATATATATATATATATATATATACACACATATATATACACCTACATAGACACACACATATATGTGTGTGTATATATATGTATATATACACATAAACATATATATATGTGCATATTGCTTTCAGCTACTATGATATTGAGGTCTCGTGAATCGTACACATCATCTTTCCATGTAGGAATGTAAACAAAACAGTTCAACTTTAGCAAGTCCTTTATGATTTCTCTTTCTTGTTTACCTTTTCATGCTTCTCTTGATTGTTGTGTTTAAAAGTCAAATTTTCTATTCAGCTCTGGTCTTTTCACTAAGAAAGCTTGAAAGTCCTCTGTTTTATTGAAAATCCATATTTTGCCTTGGAGCATGATACTCAGTTTTGCTAGGTAGGTGATTCTTGGTTTTAATCCTAGCTCCATTGACCTCCGGAATATTGTATTCCAAGCCCTTCGGTCCCTTAATGCAGAAGCTGCTAGATCCTGTGTTATCCTGATTGTTTTTCCACAATACTCAAATTGTTTCTTTCTAGATGCTTGTAGTATTTTCTCCTTGATCTGGGAGCTCTGGAATTTGGTGACAATATTCCTAGGAGTTTTCTTTTTGGGATCTTTTTGAGGAAGCGATCTGTGGATTCTTTCAATTTCTATTTTACCCTCTGGCTCTAGAATATCAGGGCAGTTCTCCTTGATAATTTCTTGAAAGATGATATCTAGGCTCTTTTTTTGATCAGGGCTTTCAGGTAGTCCAATAATTTTTAAATTCTCTCTCCTGGATCTATTTTCCAGGTCAGTTGTTTTTCCAATGAAATATTTCACGCTGTCTTCCACTTTTTCATTCCTTTGGTTCTGTTTATAATATCTTGATTTCTCATAAAGTCACTAGCTTCCACTTGCTCCAATCTAATTTTTAAGGTCATATTTTCTTCAGTGGTCTTTTGGACCTCCTTTTCCATTTGGGTAATTCTGCCTTTCAAGGCATTCTTCTTGTCATTGGCTTTTTGGAGCTCTTTTGCCATTTGAGTTAGTCTATTTTTTAAGGTGTTGTTTTCTTCAATATTTTTTTCGGTATTTTTTTGGGTCTCCTTTAGCAAGTCATTGACTTGTTTTTCATGGTTTTCTCACATCATTCTCATTTCTCATCCCAATTTTTCCTCTACTTCTCTAGCTTGCTTTTCCAAATCCTTTTTGAGCTCTTTCATGGCCTGAGACCAGTTTTTCTTGGAGGCTTTTGATGTAGGCTCTTTGACTTTGTTGACTTCTTCTGACTGTATGCTTTGGTCTTCTTTGTCACCAAATAAAGATTCCAAAGTCTGAGAGTGAATCTGGGTGCGTTTTCGCTGCCTGGCCATGTTCCCAGCCAACTTACTTGACCCTTGAGTTTTTCAGCAGAGTATGACTGCTTGTAAAGAGTACTTTGTTCCAAGCTTGAGGGGTTGCGCCGTTGATTTCAGAGCTATTTCTATACAGCCAGCTCTGCCACACCAGCACTCCTCCTTTCCCAAGAACCGCCAACCTGGACCAGACAAAAATCTTAAGCAGGTTCTGCGCTCTCATATGCCACTTAATTCCTCCCACCAGGTGGGCCTGGGGCAGGAAGCAACTGAAGCTGTAGTTCTGTAGCTGTACCACCCCTGCTGCCCTGGGGGCAGTGGCTGAACCAAGAACTCTTTTCACTGTGTCCCCCCACAGCTTTTCCCACTAACCTTCTCTGTAGTCTTTGGTGTTTGTGGGTTGAGAAGTCTGGTAACTGCCACAGCTCACTGATTCAGGGTGCTAGGGCCTGTTCCTTCTGGTTCCTGGTCTGGTTGATCCTGCTGCTGCCCACGTTGGGCTCCACTCCCCTCTACTCTGTGCATGATAGACCTCACCCAGTGACCATCCAGGCTGTCCTAGACTGGATCCCTGCTTCCCTCTGCTATTTTGTGGGTTCTGCAGTTCTAGAATTTGTTCTGAGCCATTTTTTATAGGTTTTTGGAGGGACCTGGTGGGGAGCTCACGCAAGTCCCTGCTTTCCAGCCGTCATCTTCTACAAAATTCATTAAAGAAAAGAAATCCTTAAAAAGTGGAATTGGCCAAATGGAAAAGGAGATACAAAAGTTTACTAAAGAAAATAATTCCTTAAAAATTAGAATTGGGCAAGTGGAAGTTAATGACTTCATGAGACATCGAGAAATAATAAAACAAAATCAAAAGAAAATGTGAAATATCTTAGTAGAAAAACAACTGACCTGGAAAATAAATCCAGGAGAGATAATTTAAGAATTATTGGACTAGGAAAAGATTCTGAGAAGGTCATGGAGTAAGTCAGAAAACTTTCAGCTCTCTGAATTTCCTCCGCAAAAAAAAAGACAGAACATCTCAAAGGGTGTATAGGTAATTAAGGTGGGACTTTTTTTTACCGTTTTCTCTTTTGGAGCACTTATTTAATCAAGTGCCCTTGAAGAGTCTGGCCTTTGTTTCTTTGATTAAATCAGGAGTCTTTGATGACCTGTTTACCTCAAGGGAAAGCCTAATTTACATGGGTTTGAGTCCCATGTTTGTGATGTCCTTTGACCCTGAAGAAGCTTTTAGGTCACATGGGTTTGAGTCACATGTTGTGAGGCCCTTTGATGCTGAACAGTGTATGTAAACTCAGAGGTTGACATTTTGCCTTTGGGGCTCACTCATGGAAGGAGTGTTGAGACCCTGGGCAAGCCATTGTAACTGCCCCCTGGCTTTGCTAACCCAGACCCATTGGCTCTTCTCTGGTAACTGTGAATTGTGATTTGGTCTGTTTATGTTGCCTCTGTTTGTAATTTGTTTGTATTTGCTTTGAAGTTCAGGGTGCTGGCTTCCCCCCTGAACGAAGTGAATGATACATGTATGTTTGATTAAAGTGAGAGTAAAGTTACTTTCCTTAGGAAAGCAAATCAAAGAACCTGTGCTGGCAGCTCTTGTTGTTGGTCTTGTTGGGTCTTACACCACAGCAGCAGCTGCTAGCCACATTGTTGTTACAAAGGGAAAGTAGAGCAGCAGAAATAAACAAAACTCAGGGTAAAACACTTGTTCTCATAAGACAACTTGAGAGGACCTCAGGAAAGATCCAACCTCCAGGAGCAGAGGTTCAGCCTGAGTGAAGAACAAACACTTCCAGGCTGACTCTGCAGAATCAACAAACAACAAGCCCAAGGGGCAGCTAGGGTTGGAAGGCAGCTTTAGCCTTATAAAGTTTTATCTCACCAACACTGTGGGGGGCTGACAGTTGAGTAGGAGAAGACTGAAGGACCTTCCATGGTCAAGAGATGCCAAACACAGCTGTGCTAACCAGATGCATCCCAAGCTGTGGCTGCAAGGGAGAAGGAGCTAGCACACACCTCGTGAATGTAGTAGTAGAGGGGTGGGGACCTGCTGGCTGTGGGTACTTGTGGGAGAGCAGAGTCCCTGGTTTCACTTCTGGGGCACAGAGGACAGCTGTAGTTTACCATTTTTGGAGGGACCACAGGGAGCAAGATCATTTGCAGGACAGAATGGCCAGGGGCCCAGCTGTGGTTTAGGAGTGGAGAGGAGAGCCCAAGGTTGAGCCCCAGGACCAGACCTCAGAAAATAACAGTAAGAAGGACCTGAGTCTTGGGACATCATTCCCCATACATTAACTAGAACTTGATTACACTAATAGCTGCTAAAAAACCAACAAAATAAAACAAAGAAACTTAAAATAAAAATGGGTAAGCAAAGAAGAAAGAACCCATTCATAGATAGCTGCTATGGGGATAGAAAGGATCTGCATTCATATTCAGAGAGAGATAATGGAGCTAACAAAGACACTCCTTTTTCATTGAGAAATGTCGAATGGTCCCAAGCACAAAAAGAGTTCTTGGAAGAACTTAAAAAGGCCTTTAAAAATCAAATAAGAGAAATGGAGGAAAAATTAGAAAAAAAAATAAGAGCAATCCAAGAAAATCAAGAAAATTATGAGAAGAAAGTCAACCAACTAGAAATAGAGAATAAAAAAGTTAGGAAGAAAACAATCACTTGAAAACTAGAATTGGGCAAAGGGAAGCTAATAACATTCTAAGACACCAAGAAGTGATAAAACAAAATCAAAAGAATGAAAAAATAGAAGAAAAAGTGAAGCAACTCATCAGAAAAAACAATTGATCTGGAGAACAGATCAAGGAGAAATAATATAAAAATAGTCAGACTATCTGAAAAGATAAAAAAAGAATCTTAATACAATATTATAAGGAATTATCAAAGAAAATTGCCTTGATGTTCTAGAATAAATAAGAAGGCAAAATAGAAAAAGAAAAAACCCATTGATCACTACCTGAAAGAGATCCAGGAGGAAAACTTATAGGAATATCATAGCCAAGTTTCAAAGGTCCCAGGTTAAGGAGAAAATAATGGAAACAACAAGAAAAAAAATTAAATAGCAAAGAGCTGCAATAAGGATTACACAAGACCTAGCAGCTACTATATTGAAGGACCATAGGTCTTGGAATACTATATTTGGCAAAGCAAAAGAGGCCAAGGGAAACTTACCCAGCAAAGTTAAGTATAATCTTGAATGGAAAAAAAGGACATTTAATGAACAGAAAGACTTTTAGGTATTTGTGACAAAACACCAGTATTTAAGGGAAAATTCATTATATACCATCCGGGAGAAATATATGGCAAACATTAAAGACAAATCATAAAGGACTCATAAGGTCAAATTGTTTACTTTGTATATGTGAAAATATTAGCAGTACTCTTATGACTGTCATCATTGTTTGGATAGTTTTAAAGAAAATCTTGGGCTGAACTGAGCATGATACGGTAATTCTAAAAAAAAATAAAATTGCATATGGAGAGGTAAAAAGGAGTGATTATCCCAACAAATGAGGCATAAAAGGAAAAATTGCTACAGAAGGAGCTAGTAAGGGGGAGGATGGGTAACACTGAAACGTTATTCCCATTGGAAATGGGTTAAAGAGGGGAACAAAACACATACACACACACACACACACACACACACACATATATATGCATATATATGTACATAAACCTAGATAGATAGATGTAGATTATCTATCTATAGAGAGAGATATAAATCGATCTAGAAGGGTATAAACATCTTAATTCAGAAAGAAATTGGAGGGCAAGGGGATAGGTCAGGGATAGGGGAGAGAATAAGGGAGGGACTCTTGGAGGGGTGGGTAGGTTAAAGAATAGGAAGGCAAGGTAGCATTTAGAAGTAAAGCAAACTGAGGAGGGATAGGAATAGGGTAAGAAGGATAGTGAGGAAAAATAGGAAGGAGGAAAATACATAACAAGTAGCTATAGCTGTCAACATAAATGGGATGAATTTATTCATAAAATGAAAACTCACAGCAGATTAAAAATTTGAATTCAACAGTATGTTGCTTTCAGGAAATGCTATAAAAATGAGAGATACACACAAAGATAAAATAAAGGTCGGGAGTATAATTTATTATGTAAAAAAGTAGGGGTAGTAATCATGATCCCAGACAAAGTAGATCCCAGACAAAAATAGATTTAATCAAAAGAGAAAAATAGGAAAATAACATGATGTGTCAGCAATATTATTCAATATTGTTTTATATCATTTAAAATAACTAGACAGTATAAAATACTTGAGAGTATGCCTGCCAAAACAGACATAGGAACGTAAACATAAAACACTTTTTATGCAAATAAAGTCAGATCTAAATAGTTAAAGTAATATTTATCATTCATGGATAGGTAAAGCCAATATAAGAAAAAAATGACAATTTTACCTAGGTAATTTATTTATCCAGTGCCATCCCAAATAAATTATGAAAAAAAAATCTTGCTGAGAAAAAAATAGTAGCATATTTCATTTGAAAGAATGAAAGGTCAGGAACTTCTTCCCCCTCACCCCCCATTTAATAATATTTTATCTTTTTCTAATTACATGTCAAGATAGTTTTCAACATTCACTTTTATAAGATTTTGAGTTCCATATTTTCCCCTCCCTTCCTTCCCACCTCCCTCCCCAAGACAGCAAGCAATCTGATATAGTTTATACATATACAATCATATTGATCATTTTTCCACTTTAGTCATGTTGTGCAAGAAGAATCAGAATGAAAGGGAAAAACCATGAAGGAAAAAACCCTCCAAAATAAAAAAAGTGAAAATAATATGCTTCAATATTCATTCAGATTCCATCATTTTCTTTCTCTTGATGCAGATAGTGTTTTCCATCACAAGTCTTTTGGAGTTGTATTGGATCACTGTGCTGCTGAGAAGAGCTAAGTCTATCTTAGCTGATCATTGCATAATGTTGCTATTACTGTGTACAGTGTTCTCCTGGTTCTGCTCACTTCACTCAGCATCAGTTCATATAAGTCTTTTCAGGTTTTTCTGAAGTCTGCCTGCTCATCATTTCTTACAGCAAAATAGTATTCCATCACATTCATATACCATAAATTGTTCAGTCATTCCCCAATTGATGGGCATCCCCTTAATTTTCAATTCTTGGCCACCACAAAAATAGCTGCTATAAATATTTTTGTACATGTGGGTCCTTTTCCCACTTTCATGATCTCTTTGGGATACAGACCCTAGAAGTGGTATTGATGGATCAAAGGATATGCATAGTTTGATTGCCCTTTGGGCATAATTTCAAATTGTTCTCCAGAATAGTGAGATCAGTTCAAAACTCCACCAACAATGCATTAGTGTTCCCATTTCCCCACATCTTCTCCAATATTTATCATTTTCCTTTTCTGTCATATTAGCCAATCTGATAGGTGTGAGGTGGTACCTGAGAGTTTTTTAAATTTACATTTCTCTAATCAATAGTGATTTAGAGAATTTTTTTCATATTATTATAGGGAGCTTTAATTTCTTCATCTGAAATTAGTTATTCATATAAAAGCCAGGAACTTTAAAGAAATGTGGGAAAAAAAGATGTAAAGTAAGCAGATTCAGCAGTATCAGACCTTAAACTATATTATAAGGTCAGAGCATTGTTGAAGTGTAAAATGGATAATTTTGATTACTTTAAATTAAAATTTTCTTGTATAAATAAAACCTATGCAACTGAGAATAGAAGGAATGCAGAAAACTGTGGGAAAACTTTCACAGACAATCTCTCAGACAGGATATGTTTGGGTTGGAATATTGCTATGGTGTAGGAAATAATTAGCTGGTTCATTTAGAAAAACATGGAAAGACTTGGACTTATGAAAGAAGGTGATATCCACCTTCAGAGAAAGAGATGACAAATGGAAATAAGTGTAGTAATATCTTACATATATGTGTATGAGTGTATATTTGTATACATGTGTGTGTTTATAGATATCTATGTGTATGTATGCATGTATATATACATATATGTACATATGTATCCAAACTTAATTGTAGCCTTCTTTAGGATGGGGGTAGGGAAGGAGGGGAAAAATATTGTAAAAAGTACATAGCAGAAAACAAAAGAAAACCCACATGGAAGCAAAGAAAAGCTGGGCAGCCTTGAAAACAATATGTAGTATTTATTACGTAGGTTTTCTTGAAATGGAAATTTATTACTTTATATTTAATCCTCTCATGTTCTGCTGTGTACATTGCAATGTTTTTTTTCTCTCATTTTGTATTTGTTTAAAATAAATAAAAATTTTACCAGAAAAATTATTGGACTACCTGAAAGCCATGATCAAGAAAAGAGCCTAAATATCATCTTTCAAGAAATTATCAAGGAAAACTGCCCTGATATTCTAGAACCAGAGGGTCAAATAGAAATGGAGGGAATCTACTGATCACTTCCTGAAAGAGATCCCAAAATGAAAACTCCCCGGAATATTATAGCCAAATTCCAGAGCTCTCAGGTCAAGGAGAAAATATTGCAAGCACCCAAATAGAAAGCATTCGAATAACATGGAGCCACAGTAAGAGGGGAAAGAATAATAGAAAAAGGGAGGCTTATAGAAAGGACAGTGGATTGGGGAAGGTAAAAAAGTCAGAAGCAAAACATTTTTGAGAATGGACAGGGTAAAAGGAGACAGAGAATAGGATAAACGGGGAAAATAGGACGGAGGCAAATACATAACAAATCATAACTGTGGAAATTTTTTACAGCACGCTCCTCTGATAAAGACCTAATTTCTCAAATATATGGAGAACTGAGTCAAATTTATAGAAATAAGAGCCATTCCTCAACTGATAAATGGCCAAAAGATATGAACATGCTATCTAATCAAAGCTATCTATAATTATATGAAAAAATGCTCTAAGTCACTATTGATTGGAGAAATGCAAAATAAAACAACTCTGAGCTACCACTTTACAGTTATTAGATTTGCTAATACAACAGAAAAGGAAAATGACAAGTGTTGGAGGGGATGTGGAAATATTGAGACACTGATACACTGTTGGTGATGTTGTATACTGATCTGACCATTCTGTAGAAGAATTTGGAATTATGCCCAAAGGGTTATAAAATCATTCCCTTTGACCCAGCAATACCACTCCTAGGTTTGTATCCTAAAGAGATAAAAAAGAAAACTATGTACAAAAATATTTATAGTAGCTCTTTTAGTGGTGGCAAAGAATTGGAAATTGAGGGGATGTCCATCGATTGGGGGCTGGCTGAGCAAATTTTTATATATGATTGTGATGGAATACATAAGAAATAATAAATAGAATGCTCTCTCAAAAAACTGGAAGACTTGAACTGATGCAAAGTGAAATGAGTAGAACCAGGAAAGCAATGTATATAATAACAGCAATATTGTACAATGATCAACTCTGAGTGACTCAGCTATTCTCAGCAATGCAATGATTTAAGATAATTCTGAAGGACTTAGGATGAAAAATGCTATCCACCTCCAGAGAAAGAACTGATAGAGTCTGAATGCAGAAAAAAGCATACTTTTTCTTTACTTTCTTTACTTTTCTTGTTGTTGTTGTTTGATCTGTGTTTTCTTTTATAATATGGCCAAGATGGAAATATGTTTTGCATGACTGCATATGTATAATGTATCAAATTGCAAACTCAATGGGAGGGAGAAAGTGAAAGTAGGAGGGGAGAGTATGTGGAACTCAAAAATTAAAAAAAAGAATGCTAGTTGCTTTTTGTATTTTACTGGTGGGGAAGCAAATTATTAAACTAAAAAAAAGATTGATAAAATTCTCCTGTTAATCTATCAGGACCAAGAGTTATTTCTGCCCCACCCCCCCACCCTTTGGTGGTTCCTTTACAGCCATATCAATTTCTTTTTTTGAGATTGGTTTATTTAAGATCTCTATCTGGTCTTCTGATTGTTTGAGTATTTTTTTTAAATTTTTTTATTTAACATATTTAGTTTTCAGCGTTGATTTTCACAAGAGTTTGAATTACAAATTTTCTCCCCATTTCTACCCTCCCCCCCTCCAAGATGATGTATATTCTTGTTGCCCTGTTCCCCATTCAGCGCTCCCTTCTGTCACCCCACTCCCCTCCCATCCCCTTTTCTCTTCCTTTTCTGTAGGGCAAGATAAATTTCTACGCCCCATTGCCTGTGTATCTTATTTTCTAGTTGAATGCAAACCTTTTTTTTTTGTTTTTGAACATCTGTTTTTAAAACTTTGAGTTCCAAATTCTCTCCCCTCTTCCCTTCCCACCCACCCTCCCTAAGAAGTCAAGCAATTCAACATAGGCCACATGTGTATCATTATGTATAACCCTTCCACAATACTCATGTTGTGAAAGACTAACTATATTTTGCTCTTTCCCAACCCATCCCCCTTTATTGCATTTTCTCCCTTGACCCTGTCCCCTTTTGAAAGTGTTTGTTTTTGATTACCTCCACCCCCATCTTCCCTCCCCTCCATCATCCCCCCCCCCTTTTTTTTTATCTTCTTCCCTCTTCTTTCCTGTGGGGTAAGATACCCAATTGAGTATGTATGGTATTCCCTCCTCAGGCCAAATTTGATGAGAGCAAGATTCACTCATTCCCCCCTCACCTGCCCTCTCCCCTCCTCCCACAGAACTGCTTCCTCTTGACACCTTTATATGAGATAATCCATCCCGTTCTATCTCTTCCTATCTCCCTCTCTCAATATATTCCTCTCTCATCCCTTAATTTGATTTTATTTCTTTTAGATATCTTCCCTTCATCTTCAACTCACCGTGTCTGCTCTCTCTCTCTGTCTCTCTCTCTCTCTATATATACACATACATATATACATACATGCACATTCACTTATATATATATATATATATACATACATAAGCATATATATATGTATGCATATTCCTTTCATATGATATTGAGGTCTCATGAATCATACACATCATCTTTCTATGTAAGAATGTAAACAAAACAGTTCAACTTTAGTAAGTCCCTTATGATTTCTGTTTCTTGTTTACCTTTTCATGCTTCTCTTGATTCTTGTGTTTGAAAGTCAAATTTTCTATTCAGCTCTGGTCTTTTCACTGACAAAGTTTGAAAGTCCTCTATTTTATTGAAAGTCCATATTTTGCCTTGGAGCATGATACTCAGTTTTGCTGGGTAGGTGATTCTAGGTTTTAATCCTAGCTCCATTGACCTCCAGAATATTGTATTCCAAGCCCTTCGATCTCTTAATGTAGAAGCTGCTGGATCTTGGGTTATTCTGATTGTGTTTCCACAATACTCAAATTGTTTTTTTTCTGGCTGCTTGCAATATTTTCTCCTTGATCTGGGAGCTCTGGAATTTGGCAACAATATTCCTGGGAGATTTCTTTTTGGGATCTATTTGAGGAGGCGATCGATGGATTCTTTCAATTTCTATTTTGCCCTGTGGCTCTAGAATATCAGGGCAGTTCTCCTTGATAATTTCTTGAAAGATGATATCTAGGCTCTTTTTTTGATCATGGCTTTCAGGTAGTCCAATAATTTTTAAATTATCTCTCCTGGATCTATTTTCCATGTTAGTGGTTTTTCCAATGAGATATTTCACATTGTCTTCCATTTTTTCATTGCTTTGGTTCTGTTTCATAGTATCTTGATTTCTCATAAAGTCACTAGCTTCCACTTGCTCCAATCTAATTTTTAAGGTCATATTTTCTTCAGTGGTCTTTTGGACCTCCTTTTCCATTTGGGTAATTCTGCCTTTCAAGACTTTCTTCTCCTCATTGGATTTTTGGAGCTCTTTTGCCATTTGAGTTAGTCTATTTTTTAAGGTGTTGTTTTCTTCAGTGTATTTTTCAGTATTTTTTTGGGTCTTCTTTAGCAAGTCATTGAGTTGTTTTTCATGGTTTTCTCACATCATTCTCATTTCTCTTCCCAATTTTTCCTCTACTTCTCTAACTTGCTTTTCCAAATCCTTTTTGAGCTCTTTCATGGCCTGGGACCAGTTCATGTTTTTCTTGGAGGCTTTGGTGTAGGCTCTTGCACTTTGTTGACTTCTTCTGGCTGTATTTTTTGGTCTTCTTTGTCACCAAAGAAAAAGAATCCAAAGTCTGAGACTGAATCTGGGTGTGTTTTCACTGCCTGGCCATATTCCCAACCAGCTAACTTGACCCTTGAGTTTTTCAGCGCGGTATGACTGTTTGTAGACTAAAGAGTTCTATGTTCCACATTTGGGGGGGATGTGCCAGCTCTGCCACACCAGCACTCCTCCTTCCCCAATAACCCCCAACCCAGACTGGGCTTAGATCTTCAGCAGGCTGTGCACTCCTGCTCTGATCCGCCACTTAATTCCTCCCACCAGGTGGGCCTGGGGCCAGAAGGAACAGCAGCTGTAGCTGCCCCACCTCAGCTGCTCTGGTGGCCAAACTGTGAACTCCTTCCACTCCAGCAGCTTTTCCCACTAACCTTCTCTGTTGTCTTTGGTGTTTGTGGGTTGAGAAGTCTGGTAACTGCCACAGCTCACTGATTCAGGGTGCTAGGGCCCACTCCGCCGCTCCTGGTCTGGTTGGTCCAAGCAGCTCATGCTGGGCTCTGCTCCACTCCGCTCCCAGCTCCCAGCTCCCAGCTCCCAGCTCCGTGTGGGATAGACCTCACCCAGAGACCATCCAGGCTGTCCTGGGCTGGAGCCCTGCTTCCCTCTGCTGTTTTGTGGGTTCTGCAGTTCTAGAATTGGTTCAGAGCCATTTTTTAAAGGTTTTTGGAGGGACTCGGTGGGGAACTCACTGCTTTCCAGCCACCATCCTGGCTCCGCCCCCTTGTTTGAGTATTTTATATTTTTAAAAGTATTCTATTCTTTTGTGTTCTCAATTTTTTTAAAGTATATAAGTGTGCATAGCATTTTGATTTTTCTTTTTATTTCTTGTGGTTTTGTTTTGATTTTGACTTTTTGATTTGCTATTTTGTTGATCTGATTTCCTGTTCTCTCTTTTTAATAAGATTAGCTAAGGATTTATCAATTTTATTAGTCTTTTCAAAGAAGCAAATTTTGGTTTTATTTATCATTTTAATTTGTTTTCAATTTATTTATTTTCCCTCTGTTTTTTGACATTTTCTCTTTTGTGCTCATTTTAGATTTTTTTTTGTTGGCTTTCTAATTTTTCAAAAATAGATAGTAAGTTTACTAATTCTCTTTTTCCTATTTTGTTAATATATGTTTGTATGGAAATGATTTTTCCCCTGAGGACTGCTTCAGCTATATCCCAGAAATTTTGGTATGTGATTTCATCATTATAATTTTCTTTTATAAAGTTATTAATTATTTCTATGATTTGTTCTTTGATCTATTCTTTATCTATTTCACTGTTAAGTCTCCATTTGAGTTTTATCTTTTGTTTGTGGTCCTTGAACCAATGAATTTTTAAAAATTGTATTATGTTCTGTAAAGGATGTATTAATTATTTCTCCTTTTTACATTTACTTGCAACAGCTCTGTGCCCAAATACATAGTCAATTTTTGTAAAAGTTCCATGTGGGACTAAGACACGTATATTCTTTTTCTGTCCTATTTAGAGATGTTATGTCTTTTAACTCTAGTTTCTCTAGGTATTTGTTCAATTCCATAATTTCCCTTTTGTTAATCTTTCTTAGACTCATCTGACACTCATCTGATACCTGTTCGGGAATGAGCCTCATTCAAGCCAGTACCATAGCATTTTAGGGACTATATTTGAGCAAAATGAGACTTTTGTGGATGATTCAATAGTTAAAAAAAAAGAGATTTACTTAGCCATAAGTAAATAGCTAGATAAAGACAGTCATTGAGGATATCTCAAGTTAATTTAACTACTTGAATCTTTATTGCTTGAATTGTCATCATAAAAAATCAATAAAGCATTGGAGCACCCCTGGAACTCATTGTGGCTGCTTTGTATTTAGGTGACCAGGAAGTGTTGTCAACAGCCTGAATTTTTTAGTCCCTTGAACTGATAGGGAATAAAGGATGATGATCATATCTCCTAGGGAAAAATTATCCATTTCACATGGGGATATAGGGTTAGGATATTGCTCCTGCTACAAAACTGGAAACTCTGAAAGGATAGTGATATCCTTAATGGAAATAAAGGGGTCAGGAAGTGGGAAGGGTTTTGGGAAAAATATAATGAGTTCAGTTTTGGACATAAGTTTAAGATGTCTCTGGGACATCTGATTTGAAAAGTCTAATACTCAGTTGGTTATGAAAGATAAAAGACTGAAGCTCATGGGAGAGATTTGGGCAGAATATGTAGTTCTGGGAGTCATAGGCACAGAGATGATATTTATTTATTTTTACATTCATTTTTTATTATGAGTTCCACGTTCCCTCCCTCCCCCGAGCTTCTCACCCACCCATTGGGAAGGCATGCAATACAATACCCATTATCCATGTGAAGTCATACAAAACATATTTCTATATTAGCCATGTTGGAAAAAAAATAAAGTGAAAAAAAGCTTCAGTCTGCACCCAGAGTTCATTAGTTCATAGAGATGATATTTAAAACCATGGGAAATGATGAGGTTTCAGAGGGAGAGGATGTCGAGGTAATAGAGAAATGGGTCTAGGATAGAGCCTGTGTGAACACCCCCACTCTGTGATGCAGATGATGAGTCAGCAAAGAAGACCAAAATGGTGGTCCAACAAATAAGAGGTCAACTTAGAGAGAATGGTGTCTTTAAAATCCAGAGAAAAGAGAGTATCTAGCAGAAGAGAGTGGGCAACACTGTCAAATGCAGCAGAAAGATTGAGAAAAATTAAGATTGAGAACAGATTTGACAATCTAAGAATTTATCTGCTCTTCTGCTATTTTTAGAAAAAAAGATAGGAATAGGACTAGACTTGTAATTTCGTATCTCTGTACTTTATAGTCTTTTTTGGGGGGGTGGTTGTGAAGCTTTAATCAGACAATGAATACAGGATTTTGTATAAGCTTTGAAGTATTACATAAAATGTCAGCTGTTGTTATAAAGATACAAATATTGGTAACTTTAATATCTAATCTTACAGAGTAATTTACTGGGTGGGGAGGGAAAAGTTCTATGTGAAGTCTTAGGAAAAATAATATCTCTGTCATGTGATCATCAGGGTTCCAGGGTCATTTGAGTTGAGCTTTATTTTTTTAAATTTATTTTTAGTTTTTAATATTCACTTCCACAAGATTTTGAGTTCCAAATTTTCTCCCCATCTCTCTCTTTCCTCCACCCCAAGGTGGCATACATTCTGATTATCCCTTTTCCCAGTCTGCCCTCCCTTCTATCATCCCCCCTTGTTTTATCCCCTTCCCTTTGTACTTTATAGTCTCAAAAGACAGTACCAAGAAATCAAACATGCCCATCAATTGGGGAATGGCTAAACAAGCTGTGGTATATGATTGTGATGGAATATTATTATGCTATAAGAAATGACAAGCAGAATGATTTTAGAAAAAACCTGGACTTACAAAATGAAGTGAACAGAACCAGAAAAATGCTATACACAGTAACAGCAATATTGTACATTGAAGAACTGTGAATGACAGCTCTTCTTAGCAATACAGTGATCCAAGACAATCCCAAAGGACTAATGATGAAACATACTATTTGCTTCCAGAGAAGGAACTAATATTGTTTGAATACAGACTGAAACATCCTATTTTCACTTCCTTTCTTTCATTCTTTTTTCTTTTATTTGAGTCTTCTTGTACAAACTGACTAATATGGAAATATTTTACACGATTGCACATGTATAACATATATCTAATTGCTTACCATCTCAGAGCGGGGGGATAGAAGGAGTGAAGGATAGAATTTGAAACTCAAAACTTAAAAAAAATATTGAAAATTGTTTTAACATGTAGTTGGGAAGAATAAAATATATTTTTTAAAAAAGAGTGCCAAGAACACTGAGAGATTATGTGACTTGCCCAGGGTCACACAACCAGGATGTAGGATTTGACCTAGCTCTTCCTGGTTTTGAAGGTGTTTCTCTAGCTACTGCCTCCCTTTTTAGATTATAGAATGAGACCTTCAAAAAATATGTTTGTAGTTGAAGACAACATGCACTCCCCACCCCGAAATTATCTTATTTGTGAAAGTGAGCTTTGTAATTTGCATTTGGAGTTCAACATCCTTTCCCTCTATGCTTTTTCCCTCAAGTGCTTGGATTCCCTCATATCATTTGACACACATAGTTATTCAGACTCTCCTTGTATCTAATCTTTTTTTTTGGATACAGTATCTTTCCATTGACATATTTCAGTCATGGGTCATTTCCCACTAAGTCTCAGTGAAACCTATAATATAGTATTTCCCTCCTTGGGTGCATGGCACAAAAGGAGGAAATTATTCCCAAAGAAGGACACTATCCTACAGGGATGGTAGTTATCAGAGGGTAATAGATGCCAACAGAGAACAGCCTAGAGAGATTCCTCTAATGCCTTTACTATTCCCAGCTGTCTGGTGAGTGGCTAATATACACAACAAGCTGCAGACTCTGATTCTAGACCCACAGAGCCATTCAGAGTTATATAGAGTATTATACAAACCGTTGAAGCGGCACTATTAGGAGACTGCCCTGTCCTCTGTGGGGCAAGGCAGTGTAGTAGTCTAGAAGGCTGAAATCAGGGAATTTTCTAAGTTGTCTACTGGGGAATGAGAGGCACAGGCTCAGGAAACTTAGCTCTAACTGTGCCACAGGAAGCAAGTAGTTTGGGAGGGAAGCAAAGCCTGTTTGCCAGGTCAGTTGAACCTTATCATATATGCATTCTGGGGACTGTGGCCATACTAGTCAAACTGGTTTTTACTGACTCATGTCAGGTCAAGGTTTCTAATTCAATTTGTTTATTATTATGTACTATATAATATGTTGTCACTGATGACCTCCAAGGTCCTCTCTAGTTCTGAATCTATGATCCTATAATTTGGGCCCATAAACATGATAATGTTGTTATTATTTACTTGTTTCAGTTGTGTCTGACTCTTTGTGACCCCATTTAGGATTCTTTTGGTAAAAATACTAGAGTGGTTTGCCATTTCCTTCTCCAGCACATTTTACAGATGAAGAAATGGAGGTAAACAGTATTAAGTGACTTGCCCAAGGTCACGTAGTAAATGTCTGAGGTCAGATTCAAACTCAGATCTTCCTGACTCTAGGCCTGGTACTCTATCTACTATACCACCTCGCTGCCATCTTCCCAGATATTTTCATTTATGAATTACTAGGTACTTCCATTACTATTCTTTTTTTATGTCATAGCTCTTATTCTATATCTGGCTTAACTGTTTTATAAGGATAATTTTCTCCCTTTCTTTTTATTTTCAGTTGAAAGCCCTCTGATGAGATCCATCAGTCTTTCATTATTTGTGTGTCGTTATTTTAACCTGGCCACCTTCTTGCTAGTAAATGGTGATTTTTTTTAACATTAAATGTGCTATGCCTATACTGATTTGGGAGAAATTTAATAAAATTCTGAACCTTTCCAATTTGTCACAGGATGAACATTCTGGTACATTCCAGAAGCTTAAAAAATTCTATCATAGTATTTAGTCATCAGAATACTAACCAAAATCCAAGTGTTTCAAGTTTAGCCTCATGAGTATAAAACAAACTGACAAACTACTTACATTTCATATTAAAATGGTGTACTCATTAAATTCCTGCCCACCAAAAGGTAAACACTGATCTGTGCTGATGATGAATGGCAACCAACCAAAAGGGCCTAAAAAAATCCTCCTTGGGAAACTGGGCATAGACCAAGTCACAATCAGAGAAAGCAAATCCCATGCCAGTCCAAAGCAGAGTTCACAGAAATGCCAGATCTAAATGGAGAAGGTGTCAGGGAAGTGTCCTGGGAAGTCAGGACAGGGTCATGGAGAGCACACTCTGAAGATGAGTGTTAGGCATCAGTGAAATTGAAGTTTGTCTCATATAACTTGTCCAAGATGGTATTTTTTTTTAATGGCAGGGGCAAGTTAGCAGAATCTCTTCTTTGCTCTGCTACTTTGGCATTGCTTTGATGCCAAACAGTATTCGATTTTGTAGAACAGAGGCTCTTAACTTTGTTTTGTGTTATGAATCCCTTTGGCAGTCTGGTGTAGCCTCTAGACCCCTTCTTAGAATAAATAATGCTTTTAAAATGTATTAGACAAAATACTTAGGAAACCAATTATATTAAATATATTAAAATGCAGTTTTATATATATGTGAATATAAGTATACATGTGTATAGTATATATATTTTTATGTTCATACACACATTTATGTTTGTACTATAAAACTGTTATGACCTTGGATTCCCAGGTGGTCTTCTAGTGTTCTTATCCTGGGGTCTGTGAACTATATACAGTTATACTTTCCACATTGTAGGGTTTGGGGTTAAGGCACTCTCATAATCTGGAAAATATGCTAGTATAATTTTTTGGCCCTCCCTCCATACAAGAGAAGAAGTCTGAATTTTTTCTTTTTCTTTTATGGGGTATTTACAGTACCTTATTGTGAAATTTGGGTTAAGTATTTGGTCACAGGGTACATGTAGGTCAACATCAAGTGAAAATACTAGCCCTTATGTGATGTCTGCTGGCTTTTTAATTATTTTCTCAAACTTTAACTTTTTACTTATTTTAACTTTAAAAAAGAAATTGTGTATATTTATGGTATTAAAAGAGAAAATATATTGATATCATACAATACCATACATATATTTTATGAATTTCTGAGTTTCTAAACTTTTTCTGTGTGGTCCACTGGCCTTCTCATGTTGTCTGTGGCTTCCATAAAACTCCCCCCAAATTCCCATTTAATTTCTTATGCTGACCTGTGATATATTGAAACTACAATGGGGAAAGTCACAATGTGGAAAGGATAACTGTATGTGGAATATACATATATGTGTGTGTGTGTGTGTGTGTGTGTGTATACATATAGTTCCTCAACCTCACTTCTAAGAACACTAGAAAATCTCCTGGGAATCTGACGCCATAGCTTAGTGACATATTTTTGGAGGGGGGAAGGCAGGGCAATTGGGGTTAAGTGACTTGCCCAAGGTCACACGGCTAGTAAGTGTGTCAAGTGTCTGAGGCTGGATTTCAACTCGGGTCCTTTTGATTCCAGAGCTGGTGCTCTACTCACTGCGCCACCTAGCTGCCCCGACATAGCATTTTTGAAACACTTCTACCAACTTTGATGCACTCATACTTCAGTTTCCCTCCAATATGTTTTCATAGGGCCCATCTTGTAAATCTGGTGATCTACTAGCTACTGGAGACAACTTTACTGTCATTATGAGCCTAGTACCTCCTGTCTAATTGGTTATGCCTCTTCACAGTTAGGTATGGGCCAAGATTTAGTAAACATAGTTTGGGAGCAAAGTAAGCATGCCACAACAAAGAACAGTAGGAAATAGGGTAGATGTGAAATGAAGAGTGTAATACTATGTTATACTATATGTAAGCTTCTCACCACATGCCCTAGGAGTGACTAGGTGAGGTCTTAGAACAATCAGAAATGCAGTTGGGATTTTTTCTGAATGTCCTTTAATTACAGATTTGTTTATAGGAAAACTGGCCTCCTAATAATAGTGATTATAGCTAACATTTATATAGTGCTTAATATTTTTCAGGAAATGTGCTAAGAACTTTACAATTACCTCATTTGATCCTCACAACAATGCTGGGTGGCAGGTGCTATTATTATCCCTATTTTACAGATGAGGAAACTGAGGCGAAGAGAAGCTAAGTGACTTGCCCAGGATCACACAGCTAGTAAATGTCTGAGGTTATGTTGGAACTAGTCTTCTTGACTTCATGCCTACTGCTCCATCCACTGTGCCACTTAGCTGCTCCAACCACAAGTTTTCATACCAAGTGCTCCAATAAGCACCCAACACACAATACATTGCTTTTTTCAACTGACTCCCATCTTGACAGGGAAGAGGCACAGCAACATGTCCAAATCAAGGAAGCTTTTCTGGAGTTCTACCCTGTGTATTTGTGTCCTCTCTTATTCTTCCAGAAGTTAACTTGGAAGTAATCTTTGCTTATCAAACGACCAAGACTACCCAAATATTTTGACCCGTTTAATTATCTACCAGCATTTGGTAATTACTCTTTTTCCCCTTTTAGTTCTCATCAATTGTCACTCTAATAACATGACAAATGTTCAGGACTCAAATTCCCACTTGAATCTCTGATCTCATTCTTCTAGATATTCTCTCCACTGATGCAGTTCACAATCCATCGATGCTTGCCCATTTTGTGAGACTCTTGTCTATGTCTTCCTGTAAATTCGCCACAGGGATTCCACATAATATGATGTAGACCTTCCTCTCTTTTCCCTGACATCAAGAGGACACCAGTAGAGCATTTAGGCTGTCCACTTGCCATTCTTCACTCTTTCATATACAGAGAGCAGTCAACCTAGATGCCTCTTTAAAATATTTTTTATCATTTTTCAATTATCAAGCATATATATTTTTATTCCTCTCACCTCCATCCTCTCCTCCAAAAGAAACAAAAGCTCTTGGAACGAATAAGTGTAGTCAGGTAAAACAAATTTCCATCTTGTCCATACCCCAAAATGTTGCACATTATTTTGCATAGTCCATCACCTCTCTCTCACGAGGTGGGCAACATTCTTCATCATTGCTCTTCTGGAATCATGGCTGATCATTGCATTGATGAGTTTTTTCCCCCACATGAACTATATTCTCTTTATATTCCCATCCTATACTGATATAACTCATTTTTTGAATTAAGTGTAGTCCATTAATCCCTATTAAAATTCATCACATTAGATTTATCTTCTCATTCTAGGTACCAGAACTTTTGGATTCTAATCTTTTTGTCCAGTACTATAGCAATTATTCCCAGTTTTATATCACTAGAAAAATCCGAGAAGGATGCAACCAATGACTTAATCCAAATGATTGATAAAAATATTGAATAGAACAAGGCCCCAAACAGATCTTTGAAGGGTATTATATTCATTTTAGGTTGGCATCTATTCCTTAATCACTATGCTCTACTCATTTCTAAATCAAAACATATGAGTATCTAGGTCATATCTCTATATCTTCTCCACTACTGAAGTTCTATCAAGCATGTAATCCAAGCTCCAAAGCCCATTGGTAAAGGACTCTCTTCTCATTGGTGGAGAACAATGCCCCATACCTGCATGAGGGCTAGGGCAGGATTGGCAAAAGCAGGAGAGAAAAGAGATTTGCTCTCTTAGTCTTTGGACTTTGATTTTATGCATTGAGAGAAAACATGAAGAATTCTAATCTCTCTTCAGGGCCATGAACAGAGAAAAATTCTGAGAAGAAGCTGACATGTAGAACTTCCACGTGCTTATTTTCAGCTTGTTACACTTCAGGGAATATTTCAACTTTGGGTGAGATCTGGGTCTTTCTCTAGGTTGAGCTGAGTTACCTTACTTCCAGTGGGAGAATTCCTTCACTTTATATTGTCTGATATATATTCTTCTATGTATACTTTGTTTTCTGTTTTGCTGTTGACTTGGATAAATGGATTTATTTGCTATTTGCTAAGTATTTTTATCGTGGAACTGACATTTGGGGGAAAGGATGTCAAGCCTTGGATATAAAGTTTGGATAGAAACCTCCTTTCCCTGCAAAGATATAATGATCAGGAGTTTAGTTTGAACCATAAAATTATATCCCTTAGATTTATAATATTTAATGGAGCAGATAGATGTATTTCTAGCCCAGAATCCCATATCTTTGAGAAGTGTAGAGTGGCTAGCCTCTGACTCCAACCTCTTGCTTCCCTTCCTGGCAGGGAATAAAGTCTCCCTTGGAGAAGGGTAGAAGGAAATAATTTTAGAAATGTTTGTTCTAGCTTCCCTATAAGCCACATCAACAGTCCTTGATAGCTACATGTACTGCTGAAATTTAGGCATAGGCCCCACTTTCCTGATTGGTGGCAGCTTATGCCTCATTTTGCCCCCCACTTGACTCTAGTTTTCTTTTTCCTTGCAAATTGCCTTGCCCTAGCATGGGTACCCTTCCATAATTTTCTAGCTCCCTCTTACATGCTGTCTTCCCCCATTAGAATATAAGCTACTTGAGGCTACAGACTTTGTTGCTTGTTTGTATTTGTATCCTCTGTGCTTAGCACAGTGCCTTGTACATAGGAAGCACTTAATCAATGATCTCTCCTTGGGGTGGGAGACCAGGGAACTTTTAGTGAATAAACTTCCTCTATCAATGCAGATTGGTAATTGCTCTGCATCTTGTAGTCTTAAAGTTATTTAGAACACTGAGATGTTTCCTGGCTAGTTCTCTCTTCACTTATACTCTTCTTTTATAAGCCATACAAAAATAGAGTACAGTCAGCTAGGCATGACATGTCCTTGATGAAATCATGGTGGCTCTCAGTGATCACTGTTTCTCTTCAATGCTCTTGAACTATTCCTTTAGTAATGTTCTTTAGAATTTTTCTAAGAATTGCAGGCAAGTTTGTAGTTTTCAGACTCCATACTTTCTCTTTTTTAAAAATGGGGACATTTCTCTCTTTTTTTAAAGAGCAAACTATAGAAATATTTAATAATTATATGAAAGACAATAATAATTATGACAGAAGATTTTCTGAGATGCAGTCAAGCAATCTTCAAAGGTAAATTATACTCTTTTTAAAGTAGTATTTTATTTTTTCCCAATTTCATGTCAAGACAATTTTTAGCATTCATTTTTACAAGATTTTGAGTTTCAAATTTTTCTCCCTCTCTCCCCTCCCTTCTTCCAAAAATGGTAGACAATTTGATAAAGGTTATACATGTGCTATCATGTAAAACATATTTCTATATTAGTCACAGTTGTGAAAGAAGAAACAGATTAAAAGGGAAAAAACCCATGAAAAAGAATAAAGTGAAAAAAATATGCTTCAATCTGCATTCAGAGTCCATCAGTTTTTTATCTAGATGTGAATAGAATTTCCCTTCATGAATCCTTTATACTTGTCTTGGATCACTGTGTTGCTGAGAAGAGCTGAGTCATTCATAGTTGATCATCACACAATGTTGCTGATACAGTGTACAATGTTTTCCTGGTTCTGTTCATTTCACGTTGTACCAGTTCATACAAGTCGTTCCAGGTTTTTCTGAAATCTACCTGCTCATTGTTTCCTATTGCACAATAGTATTCTATTGTATTCATATACCACAGCTTATTCAGCCATTCCCCAGTTGATGGGCATCCCCTTAATTTCCATTATTTTGCCACCACAAAAAGGGCTACTATAAATATTTTTGCACATGCAGATCCTTTTCTCTTTTTTATGACCTCTTTGGGATACAGACCAAGTAGTAGTACTGCTAGATCAAAGCTGTATATGCAGTTTGGTTGCCCTTTGGGCATATTTACAAATTGCTCTCCAGAATGGTTGGATCAGTTCACAACCCCACCAACAATGCATTAGTGTCCCAATTTTCCCACATCCTCTTCTCTTTTTTGTCATATTAACCAATATGATAGGTGTGAGGTGATACCTTAGAGTTCTTTTAATTTGCATTTCTCTAATCAAAAGTGATTTAGAGTACTTCTTCATATGACTATAGATAGCTTTGATTTCTTCATCTGAAAACTGTCTATCAATTGGAGAATGGCTTGTATTCTTATAAATCTGACTCAGTTCTCAGGCCCCTCTAGGAGGCCTTTATCAGAGACACTTGCTGTAAAGATTGTTTCCCAGCTTTTTGCTTTTCTTTTAATCTTGCTTGCATTGATTTTGTTTGTGCAAAAGCTTTTTATTTAATATAATCAAAATATCCATTTTATATCTTATAATGCTCTCTATCTCTTGTTTGGTCTTGAATTCTTCCCTTCTCCGTAGATCTGACAGGTAGACTATTCCTTGCTCTGCTAATTTGCTTATGATATCACCTTTTATGTCTAAATCATGTGCCCATCTTGATCTTATCTTGGTATATGGTGAGAGATGTTGTCTATACCTATTTTCCAAGAAGTTTTTGTCAGATAGTGAGTTCTTATCCCAAAGGCTGAGGGTTTCAGGTTTATCAGAGACTGTTACTACTGTAATGGTCATTTACTACTGTGCATTGTGTACCTAATTTTTTTTCTAGGACATTTCTCTTTTTATGTTGCCCTTCTGTTCTCCATGATCTTTCAAAGATCTGATGATCATTTTAAATGACTGATGGTCATTCAGAAGTTACAAACATAGTCTTTTTTGTACCCTGATATTTTTTCATCCAATCTTGGTGACACAAATGCATCATACGGGGCAGCTAGGGGCTCTCTTCCCATCGTCTCACTTTTCTTAGATTTAAGTTGTATCCCATGGCAATTTTTGACTTGATCCTTACAAGTCCAGAGATCATTTTTAGCAGAGGAAACATGAGCAAAAATTAGAATTATCTTCAACCTGCTGTTTAAATCCTCTGCAAATCTTTAATAAGACTATGTAGAATAGTGTACTCCATACCCAACCAAGAACCCATCATTTCTAACTTTTAATATGTAGTCAAGAAATCCAAGTCCTATTAGGATCATGGGATCATGGATCTAAAGCCAGAAGGAATCTTAGAAACCATTAGTTCAATCCTCCTTTTTCAGATGAGAAAAGTGAGGATCAGCAAGTTTAAGTTTTTGCCCAAGGTTACACCAAGAAGCAAGGATCAGAAATGGAATTTGAATGCAGCTCTTCTGACTCTAGAGACAGTGTTCTTTCCACTGTACTACGATTCCCAAATGTTACCTTTTTAATCAATGATTCACTTCTCAAATCTATATTTCTCATTTGAAAAACTTACCTATAATAGTCAGTAGCATGGATGAAAATGCTGTTTAGGACTTCCAGTTGTTTCCCCAAGATTTTGTAATCTCTAGAAATGCATCTTAAATGACTTCTAGGTTTATACTGTGTCCCTACCTAAATCACTAGGAGTAGATAGGGGGAATTGGGTTTGACAAGTGTCAAAGAGTTTCTTCTTTTAATAATCGAGAGGATGTCTTTCTATTGTTTATGTCAGTTAACACATAGATGCTTCAGCAACCCGTGAGTCAGCACCATCACTACTCATATCTTCTGATTCCTACAGGTTGACCTTTGTCTTGTGAAACCTGTGGATTCACCTCTTTATTTCTTGAAACACAAGAAGCATCTTCCTCATGAGACAGTTGAAATCCTCATTCTACAGTAAGAGCCTCAAACCTTCTGATATACTAGTATTCCTCTCTGTCTCTTTATATCCTTTCCCCCCGTTTTACTCTTTGAAGCACTTCTTCCATTTTTTCTTTCAACAAAGATAAGCATTTCAACATGCAAATGACAAAAAGATAATCATATATGAAACCATGAAATTCCATTATGAAGCTTTTCTTTTAAAGGTATATATTGAGGAAGTACCAAAATTGTCCTATGTCCTCTTCTGAATTTCTTTTTGTTTTATAATTTTTCAAATGTTTTATTGAAGCTCCTTTCTATTTGACTTTATATTCTTTGATTTCTAACATGGGTTTGGGGATATTTACAAAGTTATATATAGCAAATATATATTGACTACTTAGAACAATGGAATGGTGGGGCTGAATGTTGGACCCAGTAGAACATAATCCAATTCTCTCATTTTACAGATGACAAAACCAAGTTTCAGAGAGATGATTTTTTTTTCATGACATGAACCCCTCAAATCTGGATCCAAGGCCACTAAATCTTTGTAAAGGCTGAAAAATATCTTTCCCCTCCATCCCACAAAATCCTATTCCTTAGTCATAGTGCTCTCTCAATATAAATGTGGGTTTTTCATGTTTAAATGTTTCTTTTGTTTCTTCATGTATTATGATATGTAGAGTTAAACATGGGACTTTAAGAGATAATCTACTGAGAGTCAGTGTGATGCAGTGGTTAGAAAATAAGGAAGACTTGGGTTAAAGTCTGGCTTTTGACATACTCTGGCAGAGGATTCTTGGATGACAGTGGAGTAGGTCAGAAAACTTTAGGTTCTCCAAATTTTCTCCACAAAAAAGACAGAACATTGTCTCAAACTGAATGTAGAGCAGCAGAAATAAAATTTGGGGTAAAGCAGCTGTCCTCCTAAGACAACTTAAGAGGACCCCAGGAAATATTCGACCACCGTGGGTGAAGGCTTGGCCTGAGTGATGGCTAAGGAGGACTTTTCACACTGTCAAGGAATGCTAAGCATGGTTATGCTAGCCTGATGTGGTCCTAGTCCCAGGCTGCGGTTGCAGGGGAGAAGGAGGTAGCACATACCTGGTGAGTGCAGTAGAAGAGGGATGGGGATCTTGCTGGCTGTGGGCACTTGCAAAAGAATAGAGTCCCTTGTTTCATTTCCAGGGCAGAGAGCACAATTGAAGTTTGCAGCCATCAAAGGGACCACGGGGAGCAAGAATGTTTGTGGAACAGCATGGGTGGGGGCCCTACCTGTGGCTTAGGGTTGAAGAAGAGTGCTCAAGGTTGGGCCCTGGGACAGAGGGCAGAAAATTATAGTAAGAAGAAATTGAGGCCTGGGCATCATTCCTCACAACTTGAGACTAGAATGTGATTATGATAATAAGTTGCTAAAAATAAAATAAAACAAAATTTAAGCAAAAGAGGGAGAAGCTAACCATAGATAGCTACTATGGGGATAGAGAAGATCTGGGTTCATATTCAGAGGAAGATAGTGTAGCTAAAAAAAGCCACTCCTTTTTCAATGAGAAACTTCAAATGGTCACAATTCCAAAAAAAAGTTCTTGGAACAACTTAAAAAGGACTTTAAAAATCAAAAAGACAGGTAGGGGAAAAATTAGAAGAAAAAATGAACAATCCAAGAAAATAAAAAAAAATTATGAAAAGAAAGTCAACCAACAAGAAAAAGAGAATCAAAATCTTAAGGAATAAAATAATTCCTGAAAACTAGAATTGGGCAAGGGGAAGCTAATGATGTTATAAGGTACCAAGAAATAATGAAAAGAATGAAAAAAATAGAAGAGAATGGGAAATATCTCATCAGAAAAACAACTGATCTGGAGGACAGATTGAGGAAAGGCAATACAAGAATGGTTGGACTACCTAAAAGTTATGGTAAAAAAAGAATATTGATGCAATATTATAAGAAAATATTAAGGAAAGTTGACCTAAAGTTCTAGAACAAGAAGGCAAAGTGGAAATAGAAAAAATCCACTGATCACCACCTGAAAGAGATCACAGGAGGACAACTTACAGGAATATCATAGCTAAGTTTCAAAGCTTCCAGGTTAAGGAGAAAATATTCCAAGCAACAAGAAAAAACAATTTAAGTATTTCAGAGATACAATCAGGATTATACAAGACTTAGCAGCTCCTACATTGAAGGAGTGTAGGTCTTGGAACACTATATTTCACAGAGTGAAAGAGCTGGGGTTATGATCAAAAGTAACTTGCCCAGCAAAGTTAAGTATAATCCTGAATGAAAAAAAAGAATATTTAATGAACCAAAAGACTTTTGCGTATTTGTGACAAAAAAGGCAGAACTTATGGAAAACTTGACATGTAAGATCCATGAAAAATACATGGCAAACATTAAAGACCAGTTATAAGAGACTCAATAAGGTCAAACTGTTTACTTCTTATATATGAAAATATTATCATTACTTTTTGACTTACCATTATTTGGGTAGTTTGAAAGAAAGGCTTGGGCTGAGCTGTGTATAATGGGATGGTTCTAAAAAAAATAAAATTGCATAGGGAGAGATAAAAAGGAAAAATCATTTCATACAAATGAAGCGCAAAAGGAAGAACTGATACAAAAGAAACAAGTGGCTATTGAAGGGTTGGTAGCACTGGAACCTTACTCTTATTGGGAATGAGTTAAAGAGAGCATGATAAAATACATCTAGAAGGGTATAAAAGTCTTCTAAATTTAGAAAGAAATAAGAGGGCTGGGGGATAGGAAGGGACTTTTAGGATGTATTTTAGGAATTAGGAGGTGGGGGGATAAGGATGCAATGGGAGACCCTGGCTCTTTTAGGGTAAGGCCTTAAATTGAATTTACCAACAAAATGGAAATGGATAGCAAAATAGATTAAAAATCTGAATTCAATAATATTTTGCTTTCAAGAAACAATAAAAATCAGAGAAAAAATAAAGGGCTAGAGTAGAATTTATTATGTAAAAAATAGCAGGGGTAGTAATCGTGATCTCAAACAAAGTTAACACTAAGATAGCTTTAATTAAAAGAGAAAAATAGGGATACTACACTATGTGTCACCAATATTATTCAATATTATTTTACACCATTTAAAATAACTAGACAGTATAAAATACCCGAGAGAATGACTGCCAAAACAGACACAGGAACTACATGAACATAAATATAAAATACCCTTTATACGAATGAAGTCAGATTTTAAATAATTGGAGAAATATCCATTGTTCATGGGTAGGCAAAGCCAATTTAATAAAAATGACAATTTTACCTAACTCATATATATATTTGTTCAATGCCATCCCAATTAAATTAGTTAGAAAAAGTAACAAAATTTGTTTGGAAGAATAAAAGTTAAAGATTTCAAAGAAACTAAGGGAAAAAATACAAAAGAAGGAGATTCAGCAGTACCAGAATTTAAACTATGTCAAGATATTAGGAGACATCTTGTTTTCCAGAGCTAAGGCCCAGCAAGCAGGCTATTTCCTGAGCTTGACACAACAACAATTCTTTGTGCTCACCTTCTGGATGACCAGCACCAGATATTCTCTGAGGGATTTTCATATTAATTGATAATTTCCCAGGGACCTGAGAGTCAGAAGCAGCCAAAATGCTGCAGGAGAGTGTGATAAATCAAAACTTCTGAAACTCTAACAATTCCTGTGCTTGTGAAACCACGAAGAGAACTGAACCAGGGTCTACACTCCTGTTCCCACCATGCTCACTCTGGTTCTGTACCCTGCTGAATGATCACAAGGCTCAATGACCCTTACAACTTGAGACAATTGCAAAACTCACCGATTTTAATGACTTTAAGGACTGTTCCTACAGGTCTAAAGAACATCTCTGTTGTCCCCAAAATGCCTGCACATGTAGCCCTGCCGTGGGAACTGTTTACTCAAGACCTAAGAATGACTGCTTTGTGTTCTGCCTTTTTATGGTTTGCAGGCTTATAAGTCCTACCCCTGCCCCAGCATGTCGAGTTCTCCTATTTAGGGAAGGAGGAACTTTTTGCAAACCCATTTTCCTCACTTCAAAATTAATTAAACTTCTGTTTGATTCCTGACTCTCCTGTTTCTAGCCTGCTTTGTTTGGCTCTGGCCACCCACAGGTTAGAGACTGGTTCCAGTCTGGTTGACAACTATATTATAAGGCAGTAAATATCAAAACTATCTGTATTGGCTAAGAAATAGAATGGTGGATTATTGAAACACAATAGAGATACAATAAACAGTACCAAAGTAGTAATTTTGTATTTGACAAATATAAAGATTTAAGTTTTTGGGATAAGAATTCATTATTTGGTGAAAATTATTGGGAAAGCTGGAAAGCAGTCTGGCAGGAATTGGGCATAGACCAACATATTAAACCATGTAACAAGAAAAGGTCAAAATGGATATATGACCTAGATATAAATGGAGATATTACAGGAAAATATGAAGGACATGGAACATATTATCTATCAGACTCATGAATAGGAGAAGTATTTATGAATAAACAAGCGATAGAGGGCATTGTGAGATGTAAAATGGTAATTTTGATTACTTTAAATTGAGAAGTTCTTGTATAAATAAAACCAGTGTGGCCAAGATTAGAAGGAAAGCAGAAAATTGGGAAAAAAAACTTTAATGAACTTTGTCAAATTGACAAGAACATGAGTCATACTCCAAGGCAGTCTTTTGGTGAAGAAATCAAAACTATGTATAATCATATGAAAAAATGGCCCAAATCATTATTGATTAGAGAAGTGCAGATTAAAACAACTTTGAGATACCTATCGGATTGACTAAAATGAGAGATGCCCTTCAATTGGGGAATGACCAAATAAAGTATGGTATATGATTGTGATGGAATATTACTATAACAAATAATAAGCTGGTTGATTTAGAAAAACATGGAAAGATTTAGACCTATGAAGGAAGATGCTATCCACCTCCAGAGAAAGAAATGAGAAATAGAAATATGCATAGTAAGGTTATACATATACATATACAAATACATACACATACACACACATATACATATGAGTATATGCATATGGGTATATATGTGCATGTTTATAGATATGTATGCATATATTGTATATGTATATATTTTCTCGTTTAATTATAGGGTGGGGTGAGGAGAGAAACAGAGAAAAAAAATAAAAAGTACACAGCAGAGAACAAAAGAAAACCTAGAAGGAAGCACAGAAAAGCTGGGTAGCTTCAAAAACAATGTGTAGTATTTATTACATAGGTTTTCTTGAAAAGGAATTTATTGTTTTATATTGAATCCTTTCTTATGTTTTTCTGTGTACATGGAAATATTCTTTTTCTCCCTCATTTTGTATTTTAGTTCAAAATGAATAAAAAACAATAATAAAAAGACACACACTGACTATGTGCCCTAGGCAAGTTATTTTACCTTTCAGTTCCCCTGACAGCTCTCCAAGACTGTTAAATTGTAGAGTAGGCTTGGATCTGCATGAGTAGAGGCAATTCATGACCATGAACTCTGTTTTTTTAAAAATTTATTTTTTATTTTTAGTTTACAACACTCAGTTCCACAAGTTTTTGAGTTCCAAATTTACCTTATGTTTCTCTTGGTTCTTGTATGTCAAATCTTCTATTAAGTTGAGAATTTTTTAAAAAAAGTCTTGAAAATCTGAGGGTTTGTCAAATGTCTATTTTTTTTTCATTCAAGATAATACTTAAATTTGAAGGGTATGATATTTTCGGCTGGAGTCCCAAGTCTTTTGCTTTTTGATATATTGTGTTCCAAGACCTGCAGTCCTTTAATGTCTCTGCTGCTAGGTCTTGTGTAATTCAAATTGTGGCACCATCATATTTAAATTGTTTTAATTTTGATGCTTTTAATATTTTATCCTTGAGCTGGGGATTTCAGAATTTGACCATGATATCCCTATGCGTTTTCCTCATAGGATCTCTTTTAAGTGGTGTTCAATGGATTTTTTTCTATTTCTACTTCCCTGCCTTGTTCTAATGCTTCAGGCCAATTTTCATTAATTATTTCTTGTATTATTGTATCAAGATTCTTTCTTTGATCATAACTTTCAGTTAGTCTTATTACTTTTATATTTTCTCTTCTTGATCTAGCCTCCAAATCTGTTGTTTTTCTTATAAGATGTTTCACTTTCTCTTCTATTTTTTCATTATTCATGTTTTGTTTAATCATTTCTCGATCTCTTATAATTTCACTGTTTTCACTTTGCCCAATTCTAATTTTCAAGGTGTCATTTTCCTACTTGAGATTCTGGATCTCTTTTTCTGATTGGTTGAATTTCATAACCTTCTTGTTTTTCTTGGATTATTTTTATTTATTTATTTTAGTTTTTCCTCCATCTCTCTCATTTGATTTTTAGAGTCTTTTTAAAGATCTTCTATAAATTCTTTTTGGGCAAGTGACCATTTGATGTTGCTCTTTGGGGTTTCTTTTTTTTTCTTTTTTTTTGCCAAGGGAAAAGAGAAAGTTTATTAGGGATTCACCATAATGGATTGTCTTAAGAAATCCCACCCTTTGTGACGCCTGTTTTCACAAGCGGCCCCAAATTCAATCTAAGCTGAGCTAGATTGAATCTGAGCTGAGCTAGATTGAACCTGAGCACCTTCATGGAGGCAAGATGGAGATTATATACACAAAGCTTGTAGGAGGGATTGAGGGGTGGTCTGGGGTGACTAGAGGAGGGGTTTAGGGAGGGTCTTGAGGAGGAGTCTAAGGAGGGTGAGATGAGGTCAGAGTCCAAGAACCAAGAGAATGGAATTAAGGGTTGGAAGTAGCTGAAGGCATGGATATTGATAGTATCAAGGTTGAGAAGTAACTGAAGGCATGCATATCTATAGTAACAATATAGGGCAAGGTTTAGGTAGAGATTTGGGCCTAATGATAATGTAAGGCTTATGGCCTTAGGGAAAGGCCAGATCTAGTTGGAAGATTCAAGGACAGTTCAAGGGGGCTCCCAGAGACCGCACTCCAGATTCAAGGGGGTTCCCAGAGAGTGTGCCCTCATCATTCCCCCCTCAAACAAATAGGACCCAAATTCTTTTGGGGTCAGGGATGAAGGTCTCATCTTCTGAAACGGCTTCTTGCTGGCAAGGGGTATAGAGCTGTCCCTGCCTCGACGGGTCCAGTTCAAGGGGTACATGGTCTAAGCGGTCATCTGGAAGTTGATGGCATGGAGTCTGGAGGACACAAACCTGGCAAAGAGGTTAAGAAAACAACAAAACAGACAGTACAGGAGTACAGAGAAAGGACAATATCCCTGGAGGTTATTAAAGATGACTATTTCATACCTAGCTTCCCTAATCGCTTGTTCTGTGTACCACACTGCTTCCGGGTTCAGGAGTGTGTAGCACATCCAAATTAGGTCGGGGGTGTCCAAGAGCAAGTCTTGATATTTGGTGAGCTTGTGGCTAGCCAGCCACTGGTGGCCCTCTGCTTCTAGGATGCTCTGGGGAGTCAGAGCTTCTAAAGGCTAGTCTGCCAGAGGTTTAGAAACTTCCTCAATTAGAGTGGCTGTAGCAGCCAGAGAATCTAATTGTTTTGAGAAACAGGCAACTGGCTTAGGGTCAGGTCCTAAGGATTTGGTTAGGACTCCCAAAGCCTGTCCTCTCCTTTCATCAACATACCGAGTGAAAGGTTTTTCTGGATTAGGTAAAGCTAATGCTGGGGTGGTGGTCAGTTTAGTTTTCAATGTCCTAAAAGCTTTTGCTTGGTAGGGGCCCCACTCTAGAGGGTGTGAGTCAGGGCCTTGAGTGGCAATTAATGGTTGCAGTCCCTCCCAAGCCTTGGGCTTAATTGGATATTGAAGGCTATGGAGAAGAACTATGGCTGGGGTGGCAGAAGTAGCTTGCCCAGGAATTCCCTGATCCCAAACAATTGGCTCAACCCTCTCCCACACCTCTGGGGGAACGTGGGGAGGTCTGGTAAACAGAGGGTAAAGCGAGTTATGAGGTTTAACTAGAGAAAATTGGCTTCCCAATTTCACCATCAGGTCCCTCCCCAACAAGGGGGCAGGGCCACAGAAGGAGTGTTCAAACAACAGATCCTTGATGCCCATGACCTGATGGGTCGAGGGGCATGTAGGGACAGAGCCATTAGTTAAAACAAGAGAACATAGCTGTGATAAAGTGGGTAACCTTACCTTCTGCCTTGATTTTGCCCAGGGCTCAGTGAGAGAGGTGGAGAAAGTGGGAGCACTGTCAAGCCCCAGGCTTTCCCCTCCGAGTCTTGAGAAGACTGGAGGACAGGGTGCTGGGAGGAGGCTCTACCACTTTTCCAACCTCGGGGATAATCCTTCCTCCAATGTCCCTCCTGGTTACATGCTGGACATGGTCCTGGAGGCATGGATCCTGGGGGCTTCCTCCAGGGGGGCGCCCTAGAGGAGCACTCCTTGGACCAGTGACCCTCCTTGTGGCATTGAAAGCAGGGTTCCCCATGGCCCACACTGCCGGGCTTCCTCCAAGAGGGCCCCCTGGAAGGGCACTCCTTGGGTCCTTCCTTGGCCATGGCAGCAGCCAAGAATAGAGCATGTTCTCTGTCTCTGGCCCTTTCCCTGAGTTTTCTTTCCTCTGCTGCAACCAGGTCTCTATTGTTAAACATGCCAAAGGCCATGTCCAGTAACTGGGCCTGAGGTGTTTGGGGTCCCGTTGCCAATTTCTGCAGTTTCCTCCTAATATCTGGGGCAGACTGATTAATGAAATACATGTTAAGTATTGTCGCCCCTTCAATAGAATCAGGATCCAAATTTGTGTACTTCTTAATAGCTTCTACTAGCTGGGCTTGGAAAAGAGCAGGGTTTTCCTTTTCTCCCTGAGTAACTTCCCTAATTTTTTGAAAATTTATTTGCTTCTGAAATGCAGTTCTTAGGCCTTCTAACAGGCAAATTATCATATGGTCTCTCTTTTCTCTATCCTCACTCCTTTGATAATTCCATCCTGGGTCACTAGTGGGAACAGCAGCTGTTCCTGGGGGATATTTTTTGGGGTTATTGCTAGCCAAACTATCCCCAAATTTTTGGGCGTATTCCCAGATTCTCCTCTTCTCCTCACTGGTACAACAGGTGGAGAAAAGGATATGCAAATCCCACCAAGAAATTTCAAATTGTAGGGACAGATCCCTAAAACCCTCAGTAAACTTAGTGGGGTCTTTTGAGTATCTCCCCAGTTTTTCTTTAATTTGAATGAGATCTGAAATGGAGAATGGAACATGCACTCTCCTTGTCCCAGTAGGGGAGGCAGGCACTTCCCTCAGGGGAAAAAGCCTTGAAGGTAGCTGTGGGACCTGGAGCTTGGGGAGGGATATAGGAAGTCCCGCTTCTGGTGAGGGAGGGGCTGGGAGCTGCCAGCTGACCTAGATTAGATTGCAAGGCCAGGGCATCTGGCTGGCAAGGGAGATCAGCTAGTACCTGAGGAGGGGTAGGGGTCAGAGAGGGAGATACCAAAGAGACCTGAGTGGGAGCCACCTCAGAGAGAGGGGCCAGGGGAGGAGGTACTGCTGTGGGGGCAGGGCCTGAGGCTGGAATCTGAGTAGGGGTTGCCTCGGGGGTAGGGCCCATGGTTGTTGATACTGCAGGGCCTGAAAAAGGGTCAGGCCATGAGGCCAGAACCTGAGTAGGGGTCCCTTCAGGGGAAGGGGCCACAGAGGGAGGCACCTCAACAAGACCCTTGGCTGGGACCAGAGCAGGGGTCGCCAAGGGGGTTGGGGCCATGGGAGGAGATGCAGGGTAGGAGACTTGGACTGTGAAGGAGGCAGGAAAAGAGGAAGGTTGCACTACAGGAAACCAAGAGAAAGAGGGGATGGCCACGGAAGGGGGAGCACAGAAAACAAAGGTGCTCCAGGGAGGTTGGGGAGCAGGAGGAGGGGCTGGGGCTGAAGCCCTGGGGGCCATAAGGAGGGTGTTACCCAACGCGTCCTGTTGACCCCCATTGCCCCTTTGTGGGAGGGCTCTAGCTATGAGCATCTTACAATCTTTTCTGAGAACGGGGTTCCGAGAGAGCTCCACGAAGGTCATTACGTAAGAAATTTCTGTCCATTTTCTTTCTCGCTGACAATATAATTTTAACTGTAAAAGAGTATTATATTGTAAAGTCCCAAAATAAAGACACTCTTCATGGCCTTCTAGGCGATATTACGGCCAAGCAGTATTGCAAAGGTATACCAGCTTTTTCCTTTTAAGTTCTTTAGAGAATTTAAATTTTTTCCAATTTTGTAAAAGACAGCCCAAGGGTGAATTTTTGGGGATTGAGGAGAATTGACCCATTGTGGGCTCGGGGGGCTGGAAGTCCCTTCCTCTGCAAGGAGGATCTGGGAGTAAGCCTCAAAAAGGAACAAAGCAAGACAAGAAAAAAAAAAACCACAAAAAGGTACCTGGGGTTTTCCCATTCCCTAACGCTGAGAGAATTGAGAAAACTGGGGGCACGCTTCCCGATAGGGCGTCTGTCCTTTTCCTCTGTGCTTCAGAAGGTGTGCCCAGGTCCATGGCCTCGAACATAAACCACCGGACCAAGAACCTGAGAGCTTCAGGCTGAGTCCGAGACAGTGAGCAGCTAGCTGTCTGACCTACTGGGGACCTGGGGAGTCAGGCCTGAAAACACCTCCAAAATGCTTGGAGAGTGAGAAGGGGTTTGGATTGGGGAGATGCTTATCTTCCAGTCTTGGCTGGAGAAGAACTTGAGATGAGCAGTATTCCCGGTCAGGGAACCAAAAAAAATATGAGGAGGTTAAAGTAAAAATGATGATGGTTAGGGGAACCATAGGTTTCTAGGGGTGCTCGAGACCCCAAAATACCGACACACTGGGTCCTGCCGAAAGAACCCGATTCAAGCCTTCTCAGCCAAGGGAAAAGACAAAGTTTATTAGGGATTCGCCACAATGGGCCGTCTTAAGAAATCCCACCTCTTGTGATGCCTGCTTCCACAAGCGGGCCAGATTCAACCTACTGAATTAGATTGAATCTGAGCCTGGGGTTTCTTTATTTCACGATCTTCCTCTGAAGATGAATCCTGGTCATCTCTATTCCCGTAATAGTTTTCTATGGTTGGATTCTTTCTCCTTTGCCTGTGCATTTTTTGTGGTAATAACTTGATTTTTGTAATCACCTCTAGCTCTGGGGTATGGGAAATGGTGCTTCTTGTCTCAGATCTTCAGTTCTCCCCTGTAGCCTGGAACCAAAGCCAAACCTCCAACCTCTTGTAAGTGCCCACAGCCAGGGGCTTTCTGCCCCATTGCTTCTGCACTCACCAGGTGTGTGCTGGTTCCTTCTCACCCCCACCGCTCTTTGCAGCACAGCTGGGTCTGGCGTTCCTCGTCAGCAGAGGTTCCTTCAATCTTTCTGGGCACAAACACATGACTCCCCTCACTATCCAGGGGTAAAAAGTTCCAGTAGCTGGGGCCAAGGCAGCCTCTCAAACCAACTAATCCCAGGGTTTGCTGCTAGTTGTTTAAGTGGCTTGCCAGCTTGTTGTTAAAATGGAACCTAGCTTGGAGGTGTTTGCTCCTCATGGGGACCAAACTTGGTCTTGGGATTTTTCTTCAGATCTTCTCAAGCTGTCCCAGGAAGATTCTGGTTGTGCGCCTATTCTTCTTTGTCTCCACCCACACTTTGTTCACCCTAAGGTGCTATTTTAACTCTTTTGGGGGGGAAAATCTTGAGAGCTTGGAATTTTCTGACCTCTGCCATCTTCCCAGAATCATCTCCCTAAAATTACTTATAGTATCAGCCTTTATTCCTAAATCATGAACCCATTTTGACTTTATTTTCATATGCAGTGTAAGATATTGTCTACACCCAGTTTCTGCCATACTATTTTCCCAGCAGTTTTTGTGAAACAGTGAATTCAACCCAGAAGCTGGACTCTTTGGGTTTATCAGAGTAAATTGCTACTGTGTCTTGTGTACCAAATCTATTCCACTGATCCACCACTCTACTTCTTAGCCAGTACCAAGTAGTTTTGATGACTGCTGCTTTAGTTTAATATCTGATATGGCTAGGCTACCTTCCCTAGCATTTCTTTTCATTAATTCTCTTGATATTCTGGACCTTTTGTTCTTCCAGATGAATTTGGTTATTTTATCCAGCTCTGTAAAATAATTTTTTGGTAGTTTGATTGGTATGGCACTGAATAAGTAAATTAATTTTGGTAAAATTGTCATTTTTATTATATTAGCTCAGCCTAACCATGAGCAACTGATGTTTTTCCATTTATTTAGATCAGACTTTATTTGTGTGAAAAGTCTTTTGTAATTGTGTGCATATAGGTCTGTGTGGGACAGGATTTTTAAATAATAGGAGAGACATCCTTAGGCAGAAACAAAGTAAATTTATTCTACAAACCTTGCAAGATTTGGGCACACCTCTATAACAGAGGAGGCAAGGTAGAAGAGAACCTGCCCTAATTTATACTCTTTAATGAAAAGATTCCCACCCACCTCTATCCTTTCTCACCATTTGCTGGGAGGTGGGCTTACAGTCTAGGCATGAAAACTACACAGAGGACCAAGGTTGATCCGGTCCATTCAGGTTTTTCCTTATCAGAACTCAACTGCCTGGGTGGTGTCTGAAAGTCTAGGAGAAGAAATGGGGTGGGGGGGAGGATAGACCTTCCTGGATCAGAGAACAAATAGCTTACAGGAAGTTCATTATCTTCTAACATCTGAGAGAGAGAAGGAAGGGCATGCCTTCCAAAATTACAGGGTCAAATCCCAAAACTTCTCCATTAGACATACCCTGTGAAGTCTTCACAATTATCCATCCCATTCAAGTCCTAGGTTTGTTTTGGCAGGTAGATTCCCAAATATTTTATAGTGTCTACAGTAACTTCAAATGGAATTTCTCTTTCTATCCCTTGCTGTTGGGCTTTGTTAGTAATATATAGGAATGCCGAGGTTTTAAGTGGGCTTATTTTATATCCTTATTTTGTATATTTGCTAAAGTTATTTATTATTTCAAGTAGGCTTTTACTTGATTCTCTAGGATTCTCTAGATAAATCATCATATCATCTGCAAAAAGTGATAATTTAGTTTCTTCTTTGAATATTCTAATTCCTTCAATTTCTTTTTCTTCTCTTATTGCTAAAGCTAACATTTCTAGTACCAAATTGAATAGTAGGGGTGATAATGGACATCCTTGTCTCACCTCTGATCTTATTGGAAATGCTTCTAGCTTATCCCCATTACATATAATACTTGCTGATGGTTTTAGGTAGATGCTACTTATGATTTTAAAGAAGACTTCACAGGAACTCTGTTAAACAATGAAATAACAGGTAAAAAAATAGAAAAGGAGATAATTGTTCTAGCTCCTTTTTTCTTGGCAAAAAAGTACTTAAAATATTCTAGAAAAAAGATGCCAGTAGAAATGGATGTCATGGCAGAGTTGTGTTGGAATTCACCCAATAGAAACAAAGGATAAAAGGCAGGAGGATTTAGCTGTTTTACTAAATTTCCGTATCTCTCAAATAGGCCCCTTTCTTTCTTCTACTGCCATCACTCTAGTGCAGGTCCTCATAACTTCATGTCTTGGTTACTGTAATAGCTGTTAGTGGATCTGCCTGCCATAAGTCTCTTGCTACTCCAATACATTTTCCATTTGGCCACTAAGTGATTTTCCTAAAACATGATCTAGGCCCCTCTTACCTTTCCAGTTTTCTTATACCTTACTCCCCAATACATACTCTTTAATTTGGCTATTCCATGAACAAGACATATCATCTCTGTCTCCAAGCATTCTCTCTGTCCCTCATGCCTAGAATACTCTTCCTCTTCCATTCCAACCACTGGCTTCTCTAGCTTCCTTTAAGTCCCAACTAAAATCCCACTTCCTACAGAAAGACATCCTTCACCCCTCTTAAATCCAGGGCTTTCCCTTTCTTAATTATTTCCTATTTATCCTGTGTATAGCTTGCTTTGTATATATTTGGTTAAATATTGTCTCCTCCATTAGATTGTGAACTCCTTGAGGATAGGGACTGTCTTTTGCCTCTTTTGTATTTTCAACACTTTGCACGGTGCCTGGCATGCAGCAGGTGCTTAATAAATGTTTGTTGAATTAAATGAATTTGGGGGGATGCTTCATTCCTCTCTCAGGTGTGCTTCTGACTCTTGAGATTTTACTACCAAGCCCCATGCAGGTACCTTCCCCGCCACTCCCCGCCCTTTTCAGTTCCCTCTCATGTATTGTGTTCCCCCATTGGAAAGTAAGGTAGTAAAGACAGGGACTGTCATTCTTTTTTACTTGAATTTGTATCCCTAGTGCCTAGCATGTAGTTTCTGGCACATAGCAACTACTTAATATATGTTTGTTGCCTGCCTAACTCTCCCAACCCAGGAATATAATTAGATTAATTTAAGATTTTATTAAATACTTTACGTACCCTGTTTCCTTGATTTCGAGGTTTAAAAATTATAAGAGTAGGTTGTACAAATTCTATTACAAATAAGATTTTGGACTTGTAGAACAAATGTATAAAAAAAGATGCACATTGGCATGAAAAGTCAAGTACTCAGGAAAGTTTTTTTTTTTAAATAACACAGAACTACCTTGTTTTCAATAAAGACAGTTCTGTTTTCTCCAAAGAAGAATTTACTCTTTCCACAAATACATTTCTGAATGTTCTACTGATGAATATTAACAAAATTTGTGGCTATTGTAGAACATTGCAAATGAAATGAGTAGAATGGCAGAAAACAACATTAAGCTACTCTGTGTGAATTCTTCCAGTAAGAAGAGAGATGGAAATTGAAGCTCAAATGACAGTTTCACAAAACAGGGAGAAACTCCTTCTGGATCAGTCCTTTCCTCACCATAAAGCTGTTTTTAGTATCTATATTTCTGCATGAATAAATGCCAAATACACCATGGTATTTACTGTGGAGTGCATTATGATAACATTTTAAAATGGCTTCAGCTCGCAAAATCCACTATGCGCTGCAAGCATATTAAAGTCTACAATGTTACATACAATGTCTGATACTCTGAGGTGTATCATGTGCTGTTATATTGGCAAAGCTTGAGCTTAGGGAAAGACCATTTCTTCCGGTGTTATTATATTCGTTGGTGTATACAATTTTGCTTTTACAAAATGAGTATATGCAACCTCATGAAAATATTTTATTCCAAGTAAAACAATCATTACATATTCAGTGTAGAAGCTTAATTAATATAACATCATGTTGGAGATTTTTAAGCCCACAAAGCTTTACAATTTAGATGGAAAGTTCCCATGGCAACCTCAATTCTCTCCTCAGTGTGCTTGCATTATGATGGGGTCTTTTCTGATTTGACCAGAGAACAAGAGATTTTTGTGATGGTGTTGATTTCATAAATCCGAGTCAATAATCTAGGGGTAGAAAATGTGGAAATTCTAAAATAAAAAAATAATAAGGTAATGAAAGATAAATAGAAAGTTAATATTTTTATTTTGAGATAGTAATTTAGCGTTACTTTTCCATGTCTCATGGACTCTTTTTCTCTTTCTGTTGCTGTCTCTTCAGCCTCTACCTATTTCCAAAAGGATTTGGAATGACTCACCAAAAAAAAGTGATCAGGCAAGATCCTTTATAATTTGCAAAGCAAAAATTTTAAAACATTAAAAAAATTCCTCTAAACATTGTGTATGTTGCAATGATTATACTATTTAGTTGTCAGCAGATGACTATTTGGCATGCCTAGGTGAAAAAATCTAATGTCTTGACTGGAGCTCAACATACTTACTGGTGTTCAACTGAATAATAAATTAAAATTAAAGGATGAGATTTAGGTTTTAGCAGGAGAAGCAGCAATTTATCATAAGTAGTTTTTTTTAAATTCATTTATTGCCTATAGGGTTTTAAGCATGATTTATTATATATGCAAATATACTTTCTGCCATCATAGAACCTACATACTAAGTAAGATACAAGCAGAAGACATGCTTGAGGTGAGAAAATGAGCTCCTGAACTCTTTGATTCATATATTAGTCCTAAAGTTTATGTGTCACATAACATGTTATGAATAACTCCATTGTACATTTATATAACACCTCATAGTTTTCAAGGTGCTTTCTCATATATTATTTCATTACTTGGCAGTCATAAAATATTCTATGTATTTAGGCCAGTATTTGCAAAATGTTATTCATTCAAATGAACTATTGGTTAGAGCATTGCCTCTATTTTGTGTATATAAAAGTCTTTATTTTATTAAAAATTAATTTAAGCAATACAACAAAATAAAATAAAGTCCAATTATTTATAATTTTAGAAGGAAATATATACATATATATACATGATATATCTATACACATATATGTGTACATTTGTATATGAAGAGATAGAAACTTTTAAAAAATAGCTTTTTTATTTAGGATTGCATTCCAAACTATTTTTTTGCTTCTATTTCTGAGTTTTCTTTTCAAATTAGTTTTCTGCTTTAAATAGCTAATCAGACGTTTATTTAAAAAAAAGATTATAGTCACTGAATATGTTGTTCTAATTTTCCTTTCTTTACTCTTCATTAATTGTATGTATATGCATGTATGTGATCAGGACCTGTAATTTCTTTAGCATGATGAACTCCTTGGTCAGTGAGAGATTAAGAAGGTAAGTGACTTGCCCAATGTCACATAGCCAGTAGACATTGTAAATTGGACTCAAACCCAGGTCTTACTGACTTCAAAGCCAGTTCTTTTTCCACTACACCAACTTGCCTCTATTTTGCTTATATGTATGTATACATGGCAGCTAGGGTGGCACTATGGATAAAATGCTGGGCCTGAAGTCAGAAAGACACATCTTCCTGAGCTCATATACAACCTTAGACACTTACTATCTGTGTCACCCTGGGCAAGTCACTTAACCCTGTTTGCCTCAGTTCCTCATCTGTAAAATGAGCTAGAGAAGTAAATGGCAAACCACTCCAGTATCTTTGTCAAGAAAACCCTAAATGGGGTCACAAAGTGTTGAACACAACTGAAATGATCTACAAGTCATAGATGCTAGTGCCACTATATACTTGTTGCATATCTTTATGGATACTGTGTGGCTTAATAGATAAGGTATCTGACTTATGATCAGAAGATTGAGGGTTGGAGTCCCTTTGTGGTTGAATTGTTGGGACAGCTAAGTGGGACAGCTAAGTGGCCTAGTAGAAAGAGTGCTGGGCCACGGGTCAAGAAGACCTGAGTTTAAACCCAGCCTTGGACATTTACTAGCTGTGTGATCTTCAGCAGGTCACTCGCCTCATTTGCCTCAGTTTCTTCATCTGTAAAATGAGCTGGAGAATGAAATGGCAAACCACTCCAGTATCTTTGCCAAGAAAACCCCAAATGAGGTCATGAAGAATCAGACAGAACTAAGTGAAACAATAACAATGCATATATTTTTTATATGTCACAATATTCCATTACATTGATAAGCATCAATTTTTTATATGTCACAATATTCCATTACATTGATAAGCATCAATTTATTCAACCATTCTCCAATCATATCCAACATTATTACTGATACACTGTGGGGTTTTTTTTTTGGTTTTACATTTCTATTTTACTCTTGATGTTTAATCACAGATCATATGAACTATTTGATCTATTTGAATAGATAAAATATAATAGACCAATACAATTTAATACAATATGATGGATACAATACAATCCTTTAACTATTTTCATATTGTCTGCTTGTGACACATTAAAGGGCTTTAGAATTTCAGATTTTTCTGGACATCCCAGAGCGTATCTGTACTCTTCTTTGATCTGATTTTCTAAGGAAAGCAACTTTAAGGGGTTAACAAGCTTACTTTAATCAAACATACATATATCATTCACTTAGTTCAGGGGGAAAAGCCAGCACCCTGAACTTCAGAGCAAATACAAACAGAAATTACAAAGAAAACATAAACAGAGCAAATAACACAAATCAACAGACAGGCTTCTAGCTGTCTGATCAAAGCTATACATACATAGTTACCAGAGAGTGAAGCACCAACATCTGGGCTTTCTCCTTAATGGCTACTCAAAATCTCCATACCAACATTCTTCCAATGAATAAACCCCAAACAAAATGCTAACCTTAGAGTATATATACAGTTCTTTAGGGTCAGAGGGCTTCATACCTCTTAAGGGCTTTATACCTCTTGTGACCTAATTATCAAAAGGGTGTGGGCCTTCCTACAAACAAAGGCAAGACTTGAAGGTACTTGATTGCCTTAGTGCCGAGAAGCATTCCAAAGCAAAAGACAACAAAATGAACCACTTTGCTTGCCATTACAGAGATCCATCATCTCTCCCTTCAGTTTGTCTTCCATGACATCAATAAGAAAGAGTTCATCAGTTAAGTCCTTCATTAAGATACTGATGGCATGTGCTGTGCCAAATGCACCACACCCAACAATAGTGACCTTATTTTGAGAAGATGACTCTTCTTTAGAAAGATTCTCAGTTTTTCTTTGACTGATTCCATTTTGGAAGTCCTTGGGGCTTTTCTCCCTGATATTTGGAGATACATTGATACATTGTTTAGATCCATAATATAAACTTCTAGCATACTTCCAATTGAATTTCCAGCAATGGATTATCCCTGAAAACAGTTAAATAAAGCAATATAAAAAGCAATTGTGAATGATAGTAATGCAACCTTACACTTCGTAGTTTCACATTTGTTAAGAGAAAGGATGGTTGTATGCTTTATAGATTCAATTATATCACTCTTGCCATTCTTGCTATAAACAAAACCTGAAAGAAGAAGGACACCTCAGTTAAAGAAAGGGTGGGTATGATAGTCCTTGGAGAGGCAAGGCCACAAGAAATATGCTACTTTCCTCTTGGCTTACTTTTTTGTTTGTTATACCTCTACATAGTCTGACCACTCCAAACCTTCCTCACCACTTCTCTTTTATGTGTTTTCTTCCCACATTAGAATTAAACTTCTTGATAATAAGAACCATCTTGTTTTCTTTTTTTGTGTCCTCAGTGGTTAGCACAATGCCTGGCACACTGGCATTAATGAATACTCTGTCTGTTTTTTCAGTAGTTCCAATTTTGTACAATGTTTTAGACAGTTTGGTTGCAGTTTAAAGTTGTCTTCTTTAATATGGTTGTTATGATTATATGTATCATTACCTTGGCTCTTTGTTCTTTTCTCTACCTTGCCCCTCCCAACCCTCTAAGCCCTAGTAACAAATATATGTAATCAAGTGAAAAAAAAATCCAATTGGTCATGTCTAAGAAAAAGTCTCATTCTTTACCCTGAGTCTAGCACCTACTTCTAAGGAGGAGGGTAGCATGCTTCATTATTTGTCCCTTGGAATCATGGCTGGTTATTGCATTGGTAAGAATTATTAAGTCTTTCAAAGTTGTTTTTCTTTACCATCTTGTTGTTATTGTATAAGTTATTCTCATTCTGCTCACTTCAATCTGCATCAAATCATATAAATCTTCCAAGGTTTCACCAAAAGTGTTTCATCACTTTTTTTCAATGGCACAGTAATATTCCATTGCATTCATATAACATTGGTTTATCCATTTCCCATTTACAGGCATCCCTTATTTTCTATTTTTTGCTAGTACAAAACGTGCTACTACAAAAGTTTTGTATATATGGTCACTTTATCTTTTTCTTTGATGTCATTGGGTTATATGCCTAGTAGTGGTATTAGTGGATCAAGGGATGTTCATAGTTTAATAACTTTTGGGGCATAGATCCAAATTTCTTTCCAGCAAGCTGGAGCACTTCTGGTCCATTTCTGTTTCTTCAAACAATGCATTAATATGCCTGTTTTCCTTTAACACTTCCAGTATTTTTTATCTCTTTTTTTTTTGCCAGTTTTGACAATCTGATGGGTATAAGGTGGTATCTTAGAGATCCTTTCATTTGCATTTCACTGAGTTGGAGAATTTTTTTTAATATTGCAATCGATAACTTGGATTTCATTTTTTGAAGACTGCCTGTTCATATCCTTTGACCATTTACCAATTAGGGATCTTGAATTAGTTCCTTGTTGATTTTAGAAATGAGAACTTTATCAATGAAATTTGTTGCAGATGTTTTTCCTCAGTTACCTAATTGCCTTCTAATTTTAGCTGCTGCGAATGTTTCTGTAAACAAAAGCAAAAACTTCTAAATTTTACGTAATTAAAATCATCTATTTTATCCTCTATGATCCTCTCTGTCCTTTGTTTTCCCATGAACTCTTCCCCTACCCATAGATCTGCTTCTTCCTCTAATTTGTTTAATATGCCACCCTTTATGTTTAAATTATGTACTCATTTGGAGTTTATCTAGGTATATATAGTGTGAGAAGGGCAGCTAGGTGATTCAGTGGATAGAACACTGAGCTTGGAGCCAAGAAGACTTATCTTTGTGAATTGAAATCTGGCCTCAGACGCTTACCAGTGGTATGACCCTGAGCAAGTCACTTAACCCTGTAAGTTCCTAATCTGTAAAATGAGCTAGAGAAGGAAAAGGCAAACTACTCCAATTTCTTTGCCAAGAAAAACCCAAATGGGGTCATGAAGAGTTGGACATGACTGAAATGACTGAACAATAACTATGTGGTGTAAGATGTTGGTCTATGCCTGGTTTTTACTTGACTTTCAAATTTTCCTAGAAAGTTTCTTTGAATAGTGAGTTTTTATCCTAGTATCTGGGGGGTCTTTGGTTTTATCAGGCACTGTATACTGTCATTTGCTTCTTTATGTTGTGTACCTAATATGTTCCACTAATCAATCTCTTTATTTCTTCACCAACATTTAATCATTTTAATGAGTGTTGCTTTCTTTTTTTTGTGGAGGAAGGATTGTTTATTTTTGAAGGTAGAGATCTTTAAATATTTAGCAACTTTAAATAAAGTCCCTGTACCAACATGCATTATTCTGTGTATTTTTTCGGGACAGACAATTATCAAAAATGTAAAATAGTACAGTGTTAATTTTTAATAAATCTTCCTGGAATAAATGTTATGACTGGTTCATCTATGAAGGATAACTGTGTTTCTTTCATTTATGATGAGACCTTGGTAACATAATTACAATTTAATAATTTATTTTCCCCCAATTACATGAAAAAACAATTTTCAACATTCATTTTTTTTTAAAAATTGAGCTCCAAATTTTCTCCCTTCCTCTCTCCCTACTCCTCCCATTGAGAAGGCAAGCAATTTGACAAAGGTCATAGGTGCACAGTCATGCAAAACATTTTTCCATGTTAGTCATGTTGTGAAAGAAAATATAAACAAAAAACCCCAAGAGAAATAAAGAAAAAGTATACTTCAATCTGCATTCATATTCCACCAGTTCTTTCTCTGAAGATGGATAGCATTTTTTTATCATAAGTCCTTCAAATTGTCTTGGATTGTTGTATTACTGAGAATAGCTAAATCTCTTACAGTTGATCATCATACAGTATTACTGTTACTATATACAATGTTATATTCTTTGCATCAGTTCATGTAAGTATAGATTTTTGTGAGAGCATCCTGATCATCATTGCTTATAGCACAATGATTGTTCCTTTCTGGTATAGTTTGAGATCTGATACTTCCAGGCTCCCTTCCTTCCCCCTTTTTTCATTATTTGCCTTGAGATTCTTGATTTTTGTTTTTCCAGGTGAATTTTATTATTTATTCTGATTGATTTTGATGTTGAATAAGTAAATTAAGAAATAGTCATTTTTTCATATTGGCTTGGCCTATGCATGAGCAATCAATATTACTACAATTATTTAGGTCTATATTTTGTTAAAAAGTGACTTGTACCTGTCACATCATCATCATCATCATCATTAATAATAATAATAATAATAATAATAATATTTGTAGCTAGCATTCGTATGGTACTTAAAGGTTTGCAAAGCACTGTATAAATAGTTCTTCTGCATCTTTGTAGGTAAATTCCCAAGTATTTTATATATTCTATAGCTTTTTAAAATGGAATTGTTCATTCTATATCTTTCTGTTGAGTTTTGTTGGTAATGTGGAGAAATCCTGACGATTTGTGTGGATTTATTTTATATCTTGCCACTTGCTAAAGTTATTATTTTAATTAATTTTTAGTTGAATCTTTAGAGTTCTCTATACATCATATCAGCTGCAAAAAGTCATAATTCTATTTCCTTTTTGCTTATCCTTATTCTCACAATTTCTTTTTTTTCTTTTTGACTTATTGTTGAACCTAGAATTTCTAGCATGATACCAAATTCTAGATAATGGATATCCTTCCTTTACTTCTGATCTTATGGGAAAGGCCTTTAATTTATCCCCATTGCATACAATGGTGGTTCTTGGTTTTAGATGTGTGTCATATATTTAAGGCACATTTATTCCTATGATTTTTAGTTGTTATTTTTTTTCAAGCAGAAATGAGTATTTCATTTTATGCATCTTTTTCTGAATTTTGATTTGATCACAAAATTTTTGTTGTTCTCATAATTAACATGACCAATGATGTATATATTGAGACAATCCTGTATTCCTGGTATAAATCCAACTTGGTTACTGTGTTTGTCATATGCTATGTAGCTTATTTGAAAGTTTTTAAATTAAAATTTGGCATCAATGTTCATCAGAGATATTTTCCTATGGTTTTATTTCTCTGTTTTCAATTTCTTTTACTTAGCAGATTTCTGTATGTGTATGTTCGCTCTTCCACACATGGTTGGGAATTGAGACCCAGGTTTACAAGGTGACTGTCATATTCTTATCATTCCTTCTTTTGCTTTCTAATGAGTAAATGTTATGATTGTCATTGCTTTTGTCTTCTCATTTAGTGTTTTATATTTAAGTGTTTCCAGCAAAATTTAAAACAAAAAATGAACATTTCTGTAATATAAATAAAACAGAAATAGGATTGTACATGAAACTGAAAATCTTTATTATGTCCAGTTTAATCTCTCTTTTAATTGTATAATAAATTAAAAATATAACTTTCAAAGGCTATCCTGCTTGGCTGTGCATCCTTATTGCTTTCCTTCAGTTCTTTTATGTACATTTTAAAAAGATCATTTTTTGCTTAACAAATTGACACCTTGACAATGTCTGAAAATGTATATCTTCTGGCCCTTGAGTCCATCACTTTTCTGTTAGGAGATGGGTAGCATGCCTCATCATCGATCCTTTGGAATGTGGTTGGCCATTGCACTGTTTAGTTCTCAAGCTTTGCTGAGTTGTTTTTCTTTACATCATGTTGTTATTGTATAAATTGTTCTCTGATTGTACTCTTCTCCCTGCAGCTATTCATACAAATCTTCCTAGGTTTCTCTGGAATTGTCCCTTTTATAATTTCTTATGGTGCAATACTACTCCATTATGTTATACACACACACACACACACACACATCTTTACATAATCAGTCACGCATTCATTTCAAACTAATCATAGTAGATGATGTGAGATGCTGGTTTACAGCTGGTTTCTTCCCACCTGCTTTCTAGTTTTCTCAGCTGTTTTTGTTTGAATTTTTACCAAAGTCTTTATGAAAGACTACAGAGATCTTTGATTTTATCAAACATTGTGCTAATATTCATTTACTTTTGTAAGCTGTGTCTCTTCCACTGTTCGAAGTCTCTATTTTTAACTGATTCTAAATAGTTTTTAACAATTAATGCTTTGTAGTATAATTTGAGTTGGCTCTGTTCTAACTGGCTTTCTTCCCCTCATACCTGATCCCCTGTTCTCACTTGTTACCTTTCCCTTTTGGGGTTTTGTTTTTTGTTCCTTTTTCTCTCTTGCTTTTGTCTGGTTATAGATTTCTTCTACCTCTTTTTTCCTCTCAGTCAAGTAGATTCCCTCTTTCCTCCTTTTAAGCTAGGCTTGTTCACTAGTTTTTTTTTTAAATTTCATATTTTTGTACTTCTTTCTAAAAAGGAATTCCCTCGCTTTTAAAAAATTATGCATCTTCTTTTTCTGTTTATTCTAGATCCTCATTCACTGATTCAGGATGCCTATAATTATCTAGTCTCTCTTTTTTTCTCTGTATTCTTCATGCAATCGATGCTTCTAAGTATCTGTTCTAGACTCTCACCTCTAGGTGTTTTCTACCTCTGCCTTATAGGGTTTACTCCATGGATTATCCTTTGCTATTATGTCTTATTCCCAGAACAGTATTGCAGGTGTCAAAGAGGACATTGCCCCGTGGTAGGGCCCCTTCCCCCACTGATCTATACTCTCTTTTGTTGATTTTTTCCTTCAATATTTGCCTGGAAATTTTCTCCCTATGTCTTTGCTTTCCTATTCTTCCAGGTTCCAGTTGCTACCAGGGAATTGTTATAACAATCTGGCTAGCAGCTGCTGTGGGGATTGTAAAACCAACAACAACCAGCTAACATAACTCTGCAAGCCCAGGATCTTTTGATCTGCTTTACTAAGGAAAGCAACATTAAGGGGTTAACAATCTCAATTTAATCCAGTATACAAATATCATTCACTTAGTTCAGGGGAAAAAGCCAGCACCCCGAACTTCAGAGCAAATACAAATTACAAACATCAACAGATCAAATACAATTCATAGTTACCAAGAGAACCATCAACATCTGAGTTCATCCGGAAGGCCCTTACAGTGCTGCCCAGAGTCCTGTGCCTCCAAGAGTGAGAGCCTTAAGTGAATAGCTCTGTCTTCTCTTTTTATACAGTTTGAGATGCCATCAAACGTCATCTGAGTGACCAGAACTTAGGCTCTTACTATTGGCTCTGGAGTTAGCACCTCCCTTCATTGGCCCCACCTGGAGCCCCACCTTAGTTACCAATTCACACCCACATAGGCTTAGCACCTAATAGATAGGGGTTTAGCACCTAGTGAGGCTCAATCGAAGATACCCAACTTAACTGATATTACAGGGCTCCAACTTCCCCCTCCCAGAGAAGTAGGCTTTTCAAGCACCAAATCCCCCAGGCTTCATCCAGTTTAAGATCCTCACCTCTCTTCACTAGCTGTCTTTCTTTACTCATAGGAGCATTCATTAGAGAAACTCCCTTCTACCTCCAAAGCAAGGCCTTCTATTTTTCCCTCTTTTCAACATTTCCCCCCTTCCTCAGTCACTTCCCTATAGGCTCTTCTCTTTTTGAGACCAGAGAGTATACTTTCTCCTCATTGCTAGCCCTTGGTTTGACCCTGGCATGTCACACTCACTTCTCTATCCTCTGGTTCCCTCCCACCTTTTATGTAGACTCCCATGTTGTAATCTACTGTCGCAAATGAATTCACTTGTAGGCAGTGTCGCCAGCTTCTGTCCATAACGTCCTGTTTGCCTCTGCATTGTTTCCTTATCAGATTTCCAACTTCACTCCTGTCTCCTTGCGTACATTTGGAAAGAACTGTTACTGGCCTTTCTGTTGTCACTCTGTTGCCATTGATGTCCTTGCCTGATACATTTATTCACTCCTCCTATTCTTTGGAACACATTATTCCATTCTTTCCTCCTTTTTATAGTGAATGCAAAATGGTCTTTCTTGTATATTTTAATGTCTTTCCTTTGTATTTGGAAGTTTTCTTCCAAACAGCTTACAGAATTTGTTGTTGCTGAATTGAATTGTTAAATTTAACCAGTATGTTTTGGAGTTTGCACTGATAGAATTTCTTCTGGAGGTCATTTGTTAATTCCTTCAGTTGGTATTTCATTTTCTACATTTAGAAGTTCTGGGCAGTTCTCTTCTATTACTTCCTTTATTATGTTGTTAAGATTTTTTGTTGTTGTACTCTTCTGGGAGACATGATCTTTAGGTTGTTTCTGCTCATCTTGTCTTTGAGTTCAGCATGTTTTGCTTGCATAGTGAGTATATTCTCTTTTAGTGTTCTTGGTTTTTTTTTTTTGCTTCTCTTCTTTAGGTTGTCTTTCAATTCTGTGTATTTTCATTGCAACCTGTTGTCATTTTTGTTTCTTTGGTGAGCCTTTCCATTGCAGATTCAAGTTTGTCTTCATAGCTAGACTCACAAATATTTTATACATTCTGTTGTTCGAATAGAAATTGTCTTCCTATATTTTCCTACAGTATTTTGTTGGTAATATATAGAAATGCAGATTATTTTTATGGTTTTATTCTAGATCCTGCAATTTCACTAATTATTAGTTGTTTCAATTACATTTTTATGTCCTCAGATCATATCATATGATACTATCATATCATCATATGGATAACATACTATTATTTCATCACCAAAAAAGTGATAACTTCATTTCTTCTTTTCCAATGCTTACCAAAAAAGTTGATAATGGTAGATATCCTTCTCAATACCAGTTCAGCCAGTCAGATGACCACTGCTACTGACTTCTTTTCCTAGAGAAACCTTAGTAAATGTATTCTCTCTTCTCTGGCAAGTTGTAAAGTCCCAATCTGATATACTTCCTTTATTAAAAATATAATAGTTTTAAATCTCTGTCATGTACCTAAATCAGCCTTTCCTTTTATCTCAATGTCAAGATAAAAAAAAGTTGGCAAGATTTCTGCTCATGACCACTTAGCATATACTTCTAATATCCTGATTTCTTCATGATATCTGGAGAGGCACAGCCAATTAAACACCCAAACACTATATTTTAATATTCTTGCTCATTCGTATACATTTTTTTATCAACAATGTTTCCAATTCTATGAAATTGACTATTGGTATTTTGATTGGTATAACAAGGAATCTATAAATTAATTTGGGAAGTATTGAAATTTTTCTATATTTACTCAAACTAATCACAGAAATAGGATATCTTCCGTATTAACAAGTTTTCCCTTTGTTTCTGTCAAAATCACTTTTACAATTGTCTCTATATAGGTGTAATAAGTATTTTGGTGGTTAATCCTTACATATTTGATCTGCTTTATCATGTTTACATTTATCCTGGTTTCTGTTAGTGACATGTAAAATGATTATTTCTATGGATTTATCTTGTTCTCTGATGCTGGGAAAAAGTGAAGGCAAAAAAGGAAAGGGTGATGTCAGAGGATGAGACAGATAGAGAGTGTCACAGAAACAATGAATATTAACCGTATCAAACAACTCGTGCAATATATTATGCCCATAATTCTTCATTTCTTCGATGAAAGAAGAGAGGTGAAATGTTTCAGCTCTCTCCTGGGGTTCAGCTTGTTTCTTTATAATCGCATAATGTCCAGGTTTATTCTATTATTCTTTCCATTTAAATTGTTGTCATTGGCATACAACTTTTGAGGAACATTTCTAATGTATAAAGACAGGTGCAATAGAATCGGTCAGTCTTAGAGTAGGGTTATGATTATAAGATTTTGAAGTTGACTTGACAGAGAGTTTGGATGTGTAATGGATTGTTATGCGTAGAATTTATTCTACCATGATTCAAACACCATTGTCATTTACATCGTCAAATAGGATAGATGTAAAGGTATTATATGAGGTTTCTAGTAATTACTGAAGGATTAGTATACACACACATATTAGTATATCAGTTTCCTCTATAGCAAAATCAAATACAAAATTTCAATTCATATAGAAACATCTTCTTGAGGATACAAGGTAAGTTGACCAATGAGTACTTTTGAGTCTTGGATTTTATGGAGATAGCATTAATTCTATTTTTTTGACATTTCCCTTTAATGTGTATTCATCAACTGATATGTCTATAGTAAGGTAAAGGATCAAGGTATTGGCTTTGGGAAGTGGGACCTGGAAATCTAACTCTTTGCAAGGTTATGTAAGTCTACTTAAGGGCAGACTTCAGGCCTAGAGAATCATTAGAATGAAAAGACTGGCTAGTATCATTTTGCAGTAGAAGAATGAAGTGTAGTGGTATCATGAATACAGGAAATAAAGGTAAACTGAGGTATGTACTCTGAGCAAGATTAGTTTGTTAATAGTGACACATGTAACTATTAACAGAGTGAGTCAGACTGGCCACTTCAGTAAGGCCAGAGACCCCAATGAGAAAGGGGGCCATCTTTATTGACACACGGGAAAGGAGGGGTTCTGCGCAGTTAGAGAACATTACAGTTGGATATACTAGGAAAAGTGGGTGTGCCTAATCACAACCCTTTCTGACAATTAAAGAATGTTAATTGTTTTATGGAATTTCTCTACCTCTTGGCAATCTTGGCTAGGAGACTAGTATCACCTGGTTTGCTGTCCCTTTGGGGTGGATTGGACCTCCTCTAATTACATAGGGACATGCAAGGACAGAGGCTATGACTTTTGCGGGGATGGCATCAGGTTAAGCTGGTTGTAGCATGTACACAATAAGCAGATTTCCCAGGGGTTAATGGCATGAATGGTAACTTTTTCTTTCAACCACATCTTTAAATTAACTCAGAGGGAAAACTGCATTCTTAAGCTTAGCTCAAGATTGGAGAAGTACAGAATATGGTCAATTACAGAATAGACTCAATTATTAAATGGTACAAAATAATTTTAATTTCTTAGTGGAGAATGGAAAGATTTCCTATTCAATTGAGTTATGAAAGTCCTTAGGGATCTGAGTTGTCTTCATTGTTTGTAAACTTTCTAGCCCTTGGAGGTAGGCAGTGTTAAAATCAGTGCCTAGCAGATGATAGGCATACCAGCCAATAATAAGAGGAATTCCTTTCCTTGTCTTTAATGGCAGTTAAGGGACACAGAAGGGATTTCTGAAAAAAAAATCAGATTGATAGTGCATGAAGCACAGTTTAATTCACCCAGAAATCATAACATTGTATATTTATTTGGAACTAAAAGGGAATTTTGACATAATTTAGTCTAGCTTTCTCATTTTGTAGATGACAAAACAGCCCCCCTGAGGTTTAGTGACTTGTTCAGTGTTGAACAGATGGTAAATTGAGCCCAGGTCCTCTGATTTCCAATTCAGTACTTTTCCCACTGCTCTATTCTGCCTTAAGACTCAAGCCTAAAACAAAACAATCCAGGACAGTAGCACAGGAGAACAGGGGCAATGAGAGAAGAATATAACCAGGGTTTTCATTGAGACCCTGGATGAAGTTAACTAGAGAAAATGGCAGAAGAGGTAGGGGGAAGTTAATAATGGTCCTTTAGAGAAGCTTTCTCAAATTTGACACATCTAATTCCCTGAACTCCCCTTCACTCAATTGATGTGGGATGTCTGGGACATAACCTTTAGAGCAGAGCAGTTCATGATCATGGGTTTTATAGGTAGGAGGTGAGTTCTTACTCAGATTTGTTTGGTTAGCTTCCCATCTCTGATGTCACAGGGTAGGAGATTCTACTTATTAACTAATGTAAGAGGCACTAGGGAAGCCAGGTGGCACAGTGGACGGAATATAGGGCCAGAGGTCAGGAAAACTCATCTTCCTGAGTTCAAATCTGGCCTCAGACACTTACTAGCTGTGTGACCCTGGGAAAGACACTTAATCTTGTTCGCCTCAGTGCCTCATCTGTAAGATGAGTTGGAGAAGAAAATGGCAAAACACTCCAGTATCTCTATCAAGAAAACCCCCCAAAATGGGGTCACAAAGAGTCAGAAGTGACTGAAAAAGGCTCTAAAATTAGACTTTTCTGAGAAGAGGCCCATTGGCTTCACCAGGCTGCCAAAGGGATCTATAATATAAACAAATATTAAGAACCCATTTCCTAGACGAAGCAAGTAGGAAGTATGGGGGTATAGACATACCTTTCTTTTTCAAAAATTTTCTTTAATTTAATTTTTTTGTTACATTTTAAATTTCCAAGCCATCACCCTCCCTCTTTACCTCACACTAGAGAAGGTCACCCTTTCACACATACACACACACACACACACACACACACACACACACACACACATACACTTTTATTTATCAGTTCTTTCTCTGTAGGTGGATAGCATCTTCTTTCATAGGTCCTTTGTAGTTGATTTAATTATTTATAATATTCAGAATAACTTAGTTGTTCATAGTTATTCTTTGAAAAATATTGCTGTTACTGTATACTACTTTCTCTTGGTACTGCTCATTTCACTCTTCATTATTTCATGCATGTCTTTCCATATTTTTCTCAAATCAGCCTGATCATTTCTTATAGCGTAGTGGTATTCCATCACAATCATATATCTTAAGTTGTTTAGCCGTTCTCCAATTGATGGTTATCCCCTCAGTCGCCATGTTTTTGCCGCCACAAAGAGAGCTGCTACAAATATTTTAGAACATGTAGATTCTTTTCCTTTTTCCCTGATCACCTTGGGAAACAGATCTAACAGTGGTATTGCTGTGTCAAAGGAGATACAATTTTATAACTCTTTGGGCATAATTCCTAATTGCTTTCCAAAGTTGGATCAGTTCACAGTTCTACCAACAGTGTATTGGTGTCCCAATTTTTCCACAACCCCTTCAACATTTGTAATTTCCCCCTTCTATCATTTTAGCCAATCTGAAAGGTGTGAGAAGAATGCCAAAGTTGTTTTAATTTGTGTTTCTCTAACCAATGATGATTTAGAGAATTTTTTGATATGACTATATATAGCTTTGATTTCTTCTTCCAAAAACCACCTGTTCATATCCTTTGACCATTTATCAATTGGGGAATGACTCATATTCTTATAAATTTGACAAAGTTCTCTATATCATTGAGATGTGAAACCTTTATTTGAGAAACTGTTTATACCTTCCTCCCCCCCTCCCCCCATTTTGTGCTTTCCTTCTAATCTTGGCTACATTGGTTTTATTTGTATAAACCTTTTAAAATTTTATACAATCAAAATTATCCAATGCTCTCTATCTCTTGTTTATTCATAAATTCTTCTGTCTGTAACTCTGATAGGTATTATGTTCCATGTTCTTCTAATTTATTTGTGATATCTCCCTTTATATCAAGGTCATGCATTCATTTTGACCTCATCTTGGTAAATGATGTAAGATATGTGTCTATGCCCAATTCCTACCAGATTGCTTTCCAGTCTTCCCAACATTTTTTAAACCAAGTAATAAATTCTTATCTCAAAAGCTTTAATCTTTACATTTGTCAAACACAAAGTTACTATAATCATTTACTGCTATGTATTGATGTCTACTCTGTTCTACTGATCCATCTTTCTGTTTCTTAGCCAGTGCCAGATAAATTTAGATAATTATCACCTTATAGAATAGTGGCACTTCTAACCTTCCTTGCATTACATTTTTTCATTAATTCCTTTGATATTATTGACCTTTTGTTCTTTCACATGAAATTTATTGTTATTTTCTAGCTCAATAAAATAACTTTTTGGTAACTTAATTGAGATGAAATTGAATAAGTAGAATAGTTTAGGTAGAATTTTCATTTTTATTATATTGACTCTGCCCACCCATGGACAATTAATACTTCTCCAATTATTTAAATCTGACTTTATTTGTATAAAAAGTGTTGTATAATTATATTCATGTAGTTCCTGGGCTTGTTTTTGCAGGTCTACCCCCAGGTATTTTATGCTGTTTATGGTTATTTTAAACAGGGCATCTCTTAATATCTCCTTAAAGGGTTTTGTTGGTGCTATATGGAAATGCTGATGATTTTTGAAGGTTGGTTTCATACCCTGCTACTTTGCTAAAATTATTATTTCAACTAGGTCTTTATATGAATTTCTAGGATTTTCCAAGTATATCATCATTTTGTCTGCAAAATAGATAGTTTTATTACCTCATTGCCCATTTGATTCCTTTAATGTTACGGGCTTCCGAAACCTTGTAACTATGCTCGGGGTTCCCCCCAAGCCCCAGGCCTTTGCCTAAGCAAAGGACCTGATCTCGCGGACAATGTATGGGGCGGGAGCTGAGAAGATGGTGAAGGACTCCGTTTATTAGTTCAGCAAGCTGCATTTTATATCTTTAGTGACGTAGGTACATTCTTTGGTTATGTGGGTGAAGGACAGATTAAACTCAATACACCTGGGTCCTAGGACCGCTCCCACTTCGCCTACTCTCCTCCCCTTCTCTTCCCACGCTAACCCGAAGCTCCCTGCGGTCAGGCAGTCCAGGCAAAGAACCGGAAACTCCATGTGCTCTGGCAAGCCCAGACAGAGAGCCGGAAGTTCCATGTGGTCAGGCAGGTCCGGGCAAAGACCTGGAATTACCAGGGAGGCAACAAAGGCGAGACCCCTCCTCCTGGCTCCACCCACATCCCAAAGGCCCGAGTCTATCTCAGCAGGCCCCTGGGCCTGGAGGTCGGAGGAGGACAGGGCTCAGCTCTAACTCGGCCCGCAACACTTTAATTTCTTTTTCTTCTCTTATTGCTATTGCTAGCATTTGGAATACAATATTGAATAATATTGGTGATAATGGGTACCCTTGTTTCACTCCTGATCTTATTGGGAAGGTTTCTAACTTATCCCCATTATGAATATACTTGCTGATGGTTTTAGATAGGTGTTTCTTATCATTTTTAAGGAAAAATACAATTATACCTGTGCTTTCAAGTGTTTTTTTTAAAATAAAAATGAGTGTTGTATTTTGTCAAAAGCCCTTTCTGAATCTATTAATATAATCATGTGATTAAAAAAAAGTTATTATTAATAGAATCAATTATATTAATACTTTTCCTTATGTTAAACCATCCTTGCATTACTGCTATAAATCCCACTTGGTCACTTGTGATATATTGTTGTAGTTTCCTAGCTAGTATCTTATTTAGGATTTTTGTGTCCACATTCAAAAGTGAAATTGGTCTATAATTTTCTTTGCTTTTGTTTTTCATGTTTCAGGTATTAACATCATTTTTGCTTCATAAAGAGTTTGGTAGGACTCCTTCTTTGTCTATTATCCCAAATAATTTATTTAATATTGGAATTAGTCGATCTTTAAATGTTTGGTAGAATTCACTTGTAAATTCATCTGGTCCTAATGCTTTTTGCTTACAAAGATCATTTATGGCCAGTTCAATTTATTTTTCTAAAATAGGTTTATTTAGATATTCTATTTTCTGTTAATCTGGGCTGTTTATATTTTTACAAGTATCCTTCCATTTCACTTAAATTGTTAAACTTATTGGCATATAATTGAGTAAAATAACTCCTAATAATTGCTCTGATTTCATCTTCATCAGTGTATATCCATTCTTTTCATTTTTTAATACTAGCGATTTGATTTTCTTCTTTTTAAAAATCATATTAACCACTGATTTATTTATTTATTTTTTCATAAAACCAATTCCTAGTTTTATTTATTTGTTCAGTGGTTTTCTTACTTTAAATTTTATTAATCTCACATTTAACTTTTAGGATTTTGAATTTGGTTTTTAATGGGAGATTTTTAATCTTTTTTTTTTCTAATTTTTTTTAAATTGCAAACCCAATTCATTGGTCTGCTCTTTCTCTATTTTATTGATCTCAGCATTTAAAGATATAAATTTTACTTTGATTACTGCTTTTGCTGTATCCCATAGGTTTTGGTATGTTGTCTTATTATTGTTATTCTTTTAATAAAATTATTTATTGTTTCTATGACTTGTTCTTTAATACACTCATTCTTTAAGATTAGGTTATTTAGTTGCCAATGAATTTTACATCTGTGTTTCCATGGTCCCTTATTAAATATAACTTTCATTGCATTAAGATCTGAAAAGAATGAATTTAATATTTCTGCTTTTCTGCATTTAACTATTAAGTTTTTGTTCCCTAATATATTGTCAATTTTTGTAAGGTGCTAATACTGCTGAGAAAAAGGTATATTCCTTTCTATGCCCATTCAATTCTATAGATATCTATCATATCTAGTTTATCTAAGATTCTATTCATCTCATTGACTTCTTTCTTATTTAATTTTTGGTTAGATTTATCTATTTCTGAGAGGGGAAGGTTGAAGTCCTCCACCATTATAATTTTGCTGTTTCTTTTTCCCTTCCTTCCTCTTCCTTCCTTCTTTCCTTCTTTCCTTCCTTCCTTCCTTCTTTCCTTCCTTCCTTCCTTTCTTCCTTCCTTCTTCTCTTTCTTTCTTCCTTCCTTCGTTTCTTTCTTTCTTTCTTTCTCTCTTTCTCTCTCTCTTTTTTTCTTTCATAAATAAAAATTTATTTTTTCCAATTACATGTAAGGATCATTTTCAACATTCATTTTAAATTAGATTTTGAGATCCAAATTTTTCTCCCTCTCTCCCTACTCTCCCTCTTCCCCAAGATGGCAAGCAATCTGATATAGGTTGTACAGATGCAATTATGTTAAACATATTTCCACATTAGTCATGTTATCAAAGAAGAAATAGAAAAAAAGGAAAAAAAAGCATTTTTAAAAAGGTGAAAATAGTATGCTACAATCTACATTCTAACTTCATAGTTCTTTCCTGGATGTAGGTGACATTTTCCATCATGAGTCCTTTGGAATTGTCTTAGATCATTGCATTGCTGAGAAGAACTAAGTCAATCATAGTTGATCATCACACAATGTTGCTATTACTGTGTACAATGTTCTCCTGGTTCTACTCACTTCACTTAGCATCAGTTCATTTAAGTCTTTCCAGGTTTTTCTTCTTCTTTTTCTTTCTGGTAAATAGTATTTTATTTTATTTTCCAATTACATGTAAAGATAATTTTCAACATTCATTTTTTATAAGATTTTGAGTTTCAATTTTTTTGTCCCTCCCTCCTTCTCATTCTTCCTTCCCAAGACAAGAAGCAATAGCTTAATAGGTACCAAATTAAAAACAATTTTTTTCTTGATCTCTAGAGCAAGGGTATGAGGTATTATGTGTAAAATAAACTACCTTTAGGTTTTATATATATATATATATATATATATACATATATATGTATGTATGTATATATGTTATACGTGTGCATTACTTCATTAGCTATGCTACCCTTTATCATAATGTAGTTTCCCTGTTTATCTCTTTTAATTAAAAATATTATAGCTTCAACTTTGGCTGGGATCATGATTGCTATTCATACTTTTTTTTGTATCTGCTGAAGCATAATAATTTCTACTCCAGTCCTTTATTTTTACTCTATATGTATCTCTCATTTTTAAATATGTTTTGTAAACAACATATTGTTGGATTCTATTTTTTAATCCATTCTGCTATCCATTTCCATTTTACGTATGAATTCATCCCATTTACATTCAAAGTTATAATTACTACTTGTATATTTTCATGCATCCTATTTTTCACCATGGTTTATCCTTTTCTCTCTTTCTTTTTATCTTATTTCTCCTCAGATGTTGAATTTATTTCCAACCTCTGACTCTAATCCTCACCCTTCTAAGAATCCCTCCCTTTATATTATCCTCTTTAGAATATCATGTTACATACCCTTTACTCTTTTAATGTCAAAGTTGCTAAATCTTGTGCTATCCTAACTATAGTTCCACAGTATTTAAATTGTTTATTTCTAGCTGTTTGTGGTATTTTCTTTTTGACCTGGGACCTTTGACACTTAGCTATATTGTACCTGTGATCTTCCATCTTGGGATCTCTTTCAGGTAATGAAAAGTGAAGTTTTTAAATTTTTATTTTACCCCCAGTTCTAAAATTTCAGGGCAATTTCCAATAATCATTTCTTGAGGTATAGTGTCTAGATTTTTTTTTGATCATAACTTTCACTTAGTCCAACAATTCTTATATTGTCCCTCTTTTATCTGTTTTCCAGATCAGTCATTTTTCTGATGAGATGTTTCATATTCTCTTCTATTTTTTGTTCTTTTGATTTTGTTTGTATTATTTCTCGGTGTCTTGTAAAGTCATTAGCTTCTCCTTGCCCAATTGTAATTTTTAAGAAGTTATTTTTTTCTGTAAGTTTTTGGATCTCTTTTTCCAGTTGGTTGACTTTCTTTTCATAATGCTCTTGATTTTCTTGCATCACTCTTATCTTTTCCCAGTTTTTCCTCAACCTCTACTTTTAAACTCCTTTAAAGTTCTTCCATGAACTCTTTTTGGCTTTGTGACCATTTCACATTTTTCTATGAAGTAGAAATAGTTGTTTTGACTTCACCATCTTCTTCTGAGTTTGAACACAGACCTTCTCTATCACCATGGTAGCTATCTATGGTTGGGTTCTTTTTCTTTTGCTTGCTCATTTTAGAGGCTTATTTCTTGGCTATTAAGTTTATGTTAAAGTCAAGCTCTAGTCCTTAGGTTTAAGGGATAATGTCTCAAGCTTCAACTTTTTTGTGTTATTGTTTTCTTTTTATTCCATTTATTTTATTTTTTAGTAATATTTTATTTTCTTGCAATTACCTGTAAAGACTATTTTTAACATTTAGTTAAAAAATTTTGAATTCCAAATTTTCTCCCTCACCTCTCCCCTCTCAAAGGTGGTAAGCAATTTGATATAGATTATATATGTGCAATCATGTAAAACATATTTCCATATTAGTCATATTGCGAGAGAAGAAACAGACCAAAGGGAGAAAACATGAAAAAAAAACTTATGCACATGTAGAGAAAGAGCTGACAGAATCTGAATGCAGATTGAAGCATACTATTTTTTTCATCATGAGTCCTTTGGGATTGTCTTTGAACATTGTATTGCTGAGAATAGCTAAGTCATTCACAGCTGATCATTGTACAATTTTGCTGTTACTATGTACAATGTTCTCCTCACTTTACTTTGCATCAATTCATGTAAGTCTTTCTAGGTTTTTCTGAAATCAGCATGCTTGTTCTTTCCTATAGCACAATAGTATTCCATTACAATCATATACTACAACTTATTCAAACATTTCCCAATTGATGGGTATCCCCTCAATTTCCAATTCTTTGATATCACAAAAAGAGCTGCTATAAATATTTTTGTATGCATAGGTCCCTTTCTCTTTTTTAAAAAAAATTCCCTGAGGGACATAGATCTAGTAATGGTATTGCTGGATCAAAGGGCATGCACAGTTTGATTGCCCATTGGCCATAGTTCCAAACTGCTTTCCAGAATGGTTGAATCTGTTCACAACTCCACCAACAATCCATTAGTACCAGTTTTCTCACATCCCCTCCAACATTTATCATTTTCCTTTTCTGTCATATTAGCCAATCTGATAGGAGTGAGGTGGTACTTCAGAGTTGTTTTAATTTGCATTTCTCAAATCAATGGTGACTTAGAGCATTTTTTCATATGACTATAGATAGCTTTGATTCCTTTCATTTGAAAACTGCCTGTTCATATCCTTTAACCATTTATCAATTGGAGAATGGCTTGTATTCCAATAAATTCAACTCAGTTCTCTATATTTTTGAGAAGTGAGGCCTTTATTAAAAGCATTTGCTATAAAGATTGTTTCACATCTTTCTGCTTTCCTTCTAATCTTGCTTGCATTTGTTTTGTTTGTGCAAAGGCTTTTAAAAATAATATAAGTAGTACTAGCTGATTTCTACTGTGCCTCTCAGTTCTAAAATCTGTTATTTGTGATTCTGGGTATCTGCCATCCCTAGGCACACCACTAAGCAAGGATTTCTTTGCTGAGGAAGCATATACTTTTTTTTTTTTACCACTTGGTGTCAGAGTTGTACTATTTAATATGCTGGATAATTCAGAAAATAGTTATAATATTTGTTTATACTATTTGTTCATAATATTCTTTTCCAGAATCTTTAGTCATGGCAACATGTCTCATGGAGACGTTGAGTACAGAAAGCCCAAGAGATATAACTTGCTCCAAGATTCTCAAGTCACACCAAATTTCTTCCCTACTTAAAATTGGTATCCGGTGATTGTAAGGGGAAGAGAGAAGGAAATAACTATTCATATAGTGCCACTACTCATTGGTGAATTAGGGGGATATTTACCTGAAGCATGTGAAGACTTTCCTCAGTGGAATGAGAGGATAAGAACAATTTGCTTTTTTCCACTTAATAGTGTTTTATTTTTTCCAATTACATGTAAAGATAGTCTTCAATATTCACTTTTTTTTTAATCTTTAATTTATTTTTAGTTTTCAACATTCATTTCCACAAGATTTTGAGTTACAAATTTTCTCCCCATCTCTACCCTCCCTCCACCCCAAGATGGCTTGTATTCTGATTGCCCCTTTCCCCTGTCTGCCCTCCCTTCTATCACCCCACTCCCCACCCCATCCTCTTTCCCTTTACTTTCTTGTAGGGCAAGATAGATTTCTATACCCCATTGCCTGTATATCTTATTTCCCAGTTGCATGCAAAAACAACTTTTTTTTCCCTTGAGCATCTGGAACCACCATAGCTGCCAGTTATTCAGTGCCCTGAGGTCTGCTTCTCCCAGTCTCCTCTGGCCTGGCCTGTCCTGGAGTGGCCTGTGCTGGGCTGTGCTCTGCTTCAAGCAGGGGTGATAGACCCTTCCCAGCTACCATCCAGGCCATCTTGGGCTGGAGACTTGTTTCCCTCTATTATTTCATGGGTTCTGTAGCTCAATAATTTATTTAGAGTCATTTTTTTAACAGGTGTTCGGAGGGATTTGGGGGAGAGCTCAAGCAAGTCTTTGTTTTCATACTAGCATCTTGGCTCCACCTCCAATATTCACCTTTATATGATTTTGAGTTCCATTTTTTTTCTCCCTCCCTCCTTTTTCTCTCCCCTACCTAAGATGGCAAGCAATCTGATATAGGTTATATATGTACAATCACATTAAACATATTTCCACATCAGTCATAATGTGAAAGAAGAATCAGAACAGAAGGGAAAAACCATGAGAAAGAAGACAAAAAGAGAAAATAGTGTGCTTCTGACTCCATAGTATTTTCCTCTGGATGTGGATAGCATTTTCCATCATGAGTCTTTTGGAATTGTCGTAGATCATTGTATTGCTGAGAAGAGCTAAGTCTATCAAAGTTGGTCATCACACAATGTTGCTGTTAATGTGTACAATAATCTCCTGGTTCTGCTCACTTCCCTTTGCATCAGTTCATGTAAGTTTTCCCAGGTTTTTCTGAAATTTGCCTGCTGAGCTGTTTCAACAATTTTGCTAGCAGCTACTTTGGGGGTGTAAGATCCACCAACAACCAGCACCCAGAAAGCTGCCAACACAGGTTCTTTGATCTGCTTTACTAAGGAAAGTAACTTTAAGGGGTTAGCAATCTCAGTTTAATCAAATATACAAATATCATTCACAGTTCAGGGGTGTAAGAAATGGGAGGAGGAATTTGGTTTCCACAGAACTAAAGGTGTACTTCCCTCCCCTCCCCCACCCCAGCTTCAGCAGAGACCAGGCCTCAAGGTCGGTCAGGTGAGAGGTCAGAGGCTTGTATGCATGTGAATGCTTTTTGAGAAGGCAGTCAGGGGAATTAGAAAGGCCAAACCACTTGAACCAGTTCAAGCTTATCTAGGGTCTGGTCTTGGTCAAGAATCCAGGCCTACTGATTTGCATAATTTGCATATGTTAAAGAGGAAAAGCAGGGGAAGTAAAAGAATATAGTTTAATCCTAAACTAAGACAAGGAAAATCTAATTAACTTCGCTTTTGCTTCTGTATCCTTATTATCCTATTTATATAAACTATATAACCTAGGAAAACTATGTAAAAAACAAAGACTGTAAACTAACCGTAACTCTAGCAGGAGTGGAGGGAATAGTTACCCCTGCTCCTGCAGCTGTATCAGTGTGAGTGTTCCGGTGAGCACTATACCTTCTCTCTCGAGGAGCATAATAAAATGCCTTCCTCTGCCCACTCTGGTCTTGAGTTCTTTGGGTAAGAATGGGCAAATTACATGGATCTTCCTAAGGTCAAGTGAAGGGAAGCAATAGGCAGCGGAAGCTTGCCAGGCTTACTCCCAGATCTTGTCTTGGGGTGTCCAATGATCCCCACTGCGGTGTTAAGAGGGCTACCACTCCGGATTCCCTTGGGGAACCCTGTGGTCTGCACAGCCTTCTTAAGGGGACATCACTTGGGACTTCCGGCCCTGTCTTGGGAGCCTTGTGATCTTACTGTTGTCCTAAGGGGCCATCACTTGGGTCCTCCTTAGGGTCTGACCCCTAGGAGGCCCTGTGATCCCCACAGATTAAGGGGTGGGCTACCACTTGGTCTTCCTCTGGGAGTCTTGTGGTCTGTACAGCGGGAAAAGATCAGCCCCCTGAACTTCAAGGCAAAAACAAACAGAAATTATAAACATCAACAGACAGACCTTGTCTGATTCAAATCACAATACGTAGTTACCAGTGCCAACATCCGGGTTGCAAAGCTGGGGGGCAGTTTGCAGCTTGCCCAGAGTCTCAACACTCCTTCCATGAGTGTGCCCCAAAAGTCAAATGTCAAGCTCTCCTCAATTATATCCAGTTTGGAGCCCTGAGGGCTCTGACCTCACCCAGGCCACCCAGGCTGGGTCTGGGAAAGTTCTCCATCCCCAGGATCACATCACATACAAATAAATGACTCCCAATTGTCTCAGTGCTGAGAAATACTCCAAGACAAAAAGATCCCACTTTATCTGCCCCATTCAAACAAAGGCCAGAATCATTAAAGGCACTTAAGAGAAGAAAAGCAAAAGTCCCACCTTAATTATGATTACATGAGCATTTCTTATAGCACAATAGTATTCCATTACATTCATATACCACAGCTTATTTAGCCATTCCCCATTGATGGGTATCCCCTCAATTTCCAATTCTTTGCTACCACAAAAAGAGCTCCTATAAATATTTTGGTACATGTGGGTCCCTTTTCCTTTTTTATGATCTCTTTGGGATACAGACCTAGTAGAGGTATTGCTGGATCAAAGAGTATGCACAGTTTGATTGCCTTTGGGGCAGATCCAGAATGGCTGGATCGGTTCACAACTCTACCAACAATGGGTTAGTGTTCCAGTTTTCCCACATCTTCTCCAACATTGATCATTTTCTTTTTTTTGTCATATTAGCCAATATTTTAGGTGTGAGGTGATACCTCATAGTTGTCTTAATTTGAATTTCTCTAATCAATAGTGATTTAGAGCATTTTTTTCATATGAGTATAGATAGCTTTAATTCTTTCATCTGAGAACTGCCTGATGAGAACAAATTTATTCCAATGGCCATGACTGTAGCTGAAGTAGGTGTTGTGGAGTACTTAAAGCCTGAGCAGACATCAAAGATGGCAAGGCCATCCATTTCATCCCAGGCCATTACCAGTTATCCTGACTTTTGCCCTGTCTCTGGACTCAAACTCAGACAGGTGGTCTCCCACCCAACTTCACCTGAGCAAGGTCACTCCTTCCACTGGAATACAAGATCATATATTTCGAATTGGATGGGATCTTAGAGGTCACCTAGTCCAACTCACTTTTCAGATGAGGAAACTGAAGCCTGGAGATGAAGTGGTTTGTTCAAGGTCATCTAGGATTTGAACCCAGTTCCTCTGACTCGAAATCCAGCACTTTCCATTGCACCATGCTGCCTTAATAGCCCCATCCTCAAACTTCCAAAAGAAATTGAGATACCACTATGAAGCTGTTGAAGGTCCCTTGGTATAACAATAATCTGGCTGCCAGTACCCAGCAGTCCCTCATGTATTTAGTGTCCTCCTTACCCTTTCCAAATGAAGCCACTGTAACTTGGGTGTATGACATCTAATCTGTTCTGCTATTAATATAGCTTCAGCTGGAAGTGGGTTGGGGAAGGGCATAACATTAGCCCTTGCCTTAGAGGAACTTGTTCTATTCCTGTATCTTTCCTGTATCTTTCTCCTCCTCCCCTTGCTGACACCCATCTTTTATTACAGGGAACATTTTTTAAAAGAAAGAGAGGAAGAGAAACTAATCAACATATTGAAAAAAATTGGAAAATAAGTGCAAAGTTCCATATCCATCAACAATCCATCTCTACAAAGGAAAAAGGTAGTTAGGGATAGGTTAATACAAGTGGAAGAGTGTGAAAAATGGAGAGAATCAAGAAAGACTTCATAGGGAGGTAGTTTTCTCATATTTTGTCTTTGGGGTTAGCTTATTATTTTTAACTTTGTAAATTTACTTTTGATTACTTTGTAGATCTTTCCATTTACATGATTCTAGCCATTGTATATACTATTTTTTATGTCTTTGCTTACTTTACTTTGCACTTCACTTTTCATGTAAGACTTTTCAGGCTCCTCTGTATTCATCATATTCATTATTTCTTTTAGCACAATAATATGCCATTATATTCACATAGTAATACCTACCTCACAAAGTTGTTGTGAGGATCAAGTGAAATAACATAGGTAAAACACTTTGCAATCCTTAAAGCATTATATAAATGATAGCCATTTATTATTATTGTTATTTATACCCCAATATGTAGTTAGAGCAATATCCTTTAACAATAGGTATCTGCTTCATTTCCAGTTGTACTATAAATATTTTGGTTTCTATGGGGCCTTTCTTTTTATCAATGGGCTCCTTGGGGTATAAAGTTAATAGTGGAATCTTTGGGTCAAAGAGGAGGGACCCTATATTTACATAATTCTAGTTGTTGTACTAATTCAAAGCTCCACTACAATGCACTGGTGTGTCTCTCTTTCTATAACTCATCTAACTTTGACTATTTCCATCTGTGGTCATCTCGCCAATTTTTGGGGTATGAGGTGATACCTCAGGGTTGTTTTGATCTGCATTCCTCTTACTATTAGAGATTTGGAACATTCTTTTATGTGGTTTTAATAGTTTACAACTCTTCTTTTGAGAACTGTTTGTCCATGTCCTTTGACTTTTTATCTATTGGGTAATATGTTTTGGTTAATAAGACTTTTGATCTTTTTATAACATTAAAGATGCAAGTTTAATGGGACTTCTGCTTGAAATTCTGTTACAAGTCAAAAATTAAGGAGAATTTAGAGAAAATTATGGTCTGATTACATGTCTGTGGAGATGTTATCTTCTAACGATGAGGAATTTGTAGATTTTAATAGTCAGCCAGTGGACACTATTAATTCAAAGCAAAAGTATTTGCTGAGATGGCATCATAAAAAAATAGTAACAAGATTTTCTCCATAAGCCTGGTACTATACAGTCAGTTAGAAGAGTGGATACATACATATAGCATGCTGGTGTAGGGGTATATATGTAGGGAGGATATGTCATGAAGGCAACTCATATTGGGAACATGGTAGGACCCTGATGTCTTTTCCCTTCTTGTGATGTCTTCTTTTGGAACAGCATCTCTGTGGGGCAGGTCACTCAGTTGGGCTCTGTGGGCCTTCTTCTCTTCAAAGATCAATTCTCAGGAATTACATGAGTAACCCTTTCTCAGATCCATAGCTGGCTCTCTTCTCTCTTGCCAGGGAAGGTGGTATAGAGTAATGGATAGAGTATTGACCTTAGTTACCGGGAAGAAGTATTCAAATTCTGCCTTTGACATTAACTAGGTGACCCTGAGAAAGTTACTTAACTTCTTTGAGATTGTTTCCTTAATTATAAAATAGCCATTTGGATTAGCTGACCTTTAAAGCTAGCATCTCATGACTTTGTAATTAATTAACCCCCAAAGACCCCAACATCCTTTCTAGCTCTAAATCTACCATGCAAACTAATTCTTGACATGATAAGCTCTATTGTGACAGATATCTATATCTGCCATTATATCATGAGCTCCTTGAGGAAAGAGATTTTTATCTCCTTCTGTATCTCCAGAGCTTTGTACCTGCCTGGCATATAGTAGTTGCTTAATAAATGTTTATTGACAGACTTCACCCCACACCAAAAGATTTAAACCAAATCAATTATCAGTGGGTAGGTGTTCTATCCCTCCTAGTAGAATATATGTTCCTTGAAGGCATAGATGATTTCATTTTTGACTTTATGTTCTGGATGCCTAGCATAGCACCTGACCTGTAGTAAGCATTTAATAAATGCCAATTGATTTGTTGAACTGAATGTATGCAAGGTGGCAAGGTGCCTATTATCCATTGTGTTAATGATGAAGAATTCATGGTTATGTATCAATGGTGCTAAAGAGTCAAAGGACAGTGAAAACAATATTAAAGAAGAATATTTGCTACACCAAGAAAGAGTCACTTGGGAGATTCCAGTATCAGTCTTTGATTTGAGAGTTAGTTTTGTACCATCTTATATCACTTAAGAAACCATGCAGACATCTATTCTTTCTACTTTATTATTCTTTTACATATGTCACTATTAATGTACAAAGCATACAATGTTATATATAACTGTATCTCATTCATACAATGCTTTATAATTTCAGAATGTTTTGCATGTTCATGATTTCCAAGAAAAGAAATAGGTGGCCAAAAAGGAGCTGGCATTATGGATTTTTTCAATAAAGTATATTCTAGGGCAACTCCTAGCATCTACATCCATTTAATCCCTCATTCTATGCTGTCTAAATTTATATCTAGAGCTACCTTCATTTCCTTTGTTTGGCCCCCAGAGGGCAGAACTGGGAATAATTGAAGTTATAAAGAAACAAATTTAGGTTTATGTCAGGTAAGATTTCCTAACAATTAGAAATGTCCAAAATGGGCTCCCTGTGGAGGTAGTGGATTCCTCCAATGTTTACTACCCTAACTGAAGGTCTTTAAGGAGGAGCTGGATGACTAAGATGACCACTTGTCAAATTGGTTACAAAGGGGATTTATTTTCTGATACGTATTGGAATAGATGGGCTAAAGAGATCCCTTCCACCTCAATAATTCTGTGATTCTGTGATTTCAACTCATTATGACTACTAAAACGTATAATGCTGACCCTGAATTATCAGGAAAGTATCAAATTATGATTGGTATACTTTGGTTAAGAAGTCCAGAAAATCTCTGATTCGTATGTAAAAGTTCCATTAAAAATAAAAGGTTATATTTTAAATGTTTGGGCACATAAAAGCTTAAGTTTAAATTATCTTGAAAAATTTCCTGTGTAATTTCTTGCTATTTGTCATGTGAGAAATTCTATTTTCTGCCTTTGCACAAGCTGACCCTTATGTCTGGAATACTTTTTCCTCCTCACCTTTGCTTTTTGGAATCTCTGGTTTCCTTCAGGATTAAGCTCTAGTACCACATCCTTGTGTTCTCTCTCTCTCTCTCTCTCTCTCTCTCTCCCTGCCCCCCTCCCCCACCACTGTCCTTGTCTCTCACTCATTCTTTGTATAGTCTTTGTCCATATTTTGTATTTACTCACCTGCATATATGTTTTTCTACAGCAGAATGTAAACTCCTTCTGGGCAGAGACTGTTTCATTTTTATCTTTATATACCCAGCACCTAGCATATAGTACCTAGAATATTGTAGGTGCTTATATAATTGAGCTTATTTAATTTATTTTCTGATGATGCTGGATAACTGATATTACTATAATTGGCTTTGCTATTTTTTCCAGTAGTAAATGTTAATCTTATAATTCAGTATTTATCTACTTCGAAAAAAATATAGTATGCTTCTGAAGAGATGCTCTCTATTTTGTGCTATTTGCCTTGGCACAGATTTTATCCTGATATCACCCATTGACACATATGAAAAGGTGTTCAATCTTTTGTGGTTGGGATTAACTTCAGATGATGGATGAAAATCTATGTCTTTGTTTGTGACTGCATAAATCTTGCCAAACCTAATATATTTCTTGCTCAAAATTTCCAACCAGGTTTTATTCATTTTTTATTATTTTAGGATCTTGAGAAATGAGACTCATAAAAATAAGGATGCAAGACTGTGTGGTCAGACTGAGTTCCTTGAACTTCAATTTATGGTGTTCTTGGACCACCCTGTAGGATTCTTTCTGCCTTGTAGTTGACCATAGTCCTCAGATGCCCATATGCACTTATGAAATTCTTTTCCCTAAGAAAACATAAGTTAAACAGCCATTCTGCTTATGAGACAAGGTGGGCTCACAATGACTGATCTATCTGGCCTTTGGTGAGTAAATCCAGTCCAGTACCCACAAACTTCTTTGTGATCCTATGGAAAAACAACAGTAGGATCAGATTGAACTATTTATGTGCTACACTTATCTAAGATTAATTACCAAGCATTTATTAAGCACCTACTATATGGTAGGCACTGGGGATACAAAGACAAAATGAAACACATCCCTGCCCTTAAGTAGTTTCTATTTTCTTAGGGGAGATACAAAGTACACACACACACACACACATATATGTATATATGTGTATATATATATATACATACACATATAGACAAAATATAATTTTATGGGAGAATGTACTAGTGTTTGGAGGAATCAGGAAAGGAAAGAACATTTGCAATAAGCTTTGAAGGAAACTAGGGGTTCTAAGCAGTAAAGTTAAGGAAGAAATGCAAGCTTGGGGTGAGCATGTATGAAGTGTCCAGATGGGAGATGAAATGTCCCGTATGAGGAAAAAGGTCAGTTTTAAAGAGAAGATCAGTTTGGCTGGAATGCAGATTATGGAAGGACACCCATGTATAATAAACTTGGGGAGGCAGGTTGCAGCCAAATTGTGAGGGCTTTTAAATGCCAAAGAAGCTGACATGTTCCTACGGATAATGGGAAACCACTGGAGTGTACTTGGCAGGGCAGAATTGTGCTTTAGTAATATCATTGGCAGCTGGGTGGAAGATGGATTGATTAGAGAGAGGAGAGACTCGAGATAGGGAGACCAGTTAGAAGGCTATTGCAGTACTCTTAGCAAGAGGTGATAAGAGCTTGAAATAGGTTGGTAGTCATATAAGTGGAGAGAAGGTGACAGATGTAAGAAATGCTGTAGAGGAAAAATCAATAGGATTTGGCAATGAGTACATATGTAGGGCAGGAGACAGTGTTAGTATGAAGGCTGACTATGCAGTTATGAACCTAGAACCTAGGCATGAAGAAGAATGGTGGTTTAGTCAGCAGACATAAGGAGGTTCAGTATAGAGTGTGATTGAGTGAAAAGATAATGGGTTCTGTTTTGGTCATGTTGAGTTTGAGATGGGTATAGGCCATCTAGTTCTAAATGCCTATTAGTTGGTAATGAGGGACTGGAGGGACCAACATGGAGGTAAAAATTGAAATTTTCAAGTTGATGAAATCACCCAGAGAGAGTGATGAGAGAGAAGGCCCAAGATAAAGTCTTGGGGTTTGCTCAACTACTTAACACAGTTAGTTAATGCCTAACTAACCCAGAGTTAGGTGGGAAGGGTATGGAGGAGGCATCAACAAAGGAAAGTGAAGAGTAGTTAGGTAGGAGTGATGTGATGAGGAAATAGTTGATAACAGTGTCAAATGCTTCAGGGACATCAAGAAGGATGAAGACTGAGGAAAGATAACTAGATTTGATAAATAAGAAGTCATTGGTAACTTTAAAGAGAGCCATTTCAGTTGAGTGATGCAGTCATAAGCTACACTGAGAAGAATTGAGAAGTGAGTGAGAGGAGACAAAATGGAGTCAATGAGGATAGACAACTTTTTCTAGGAGTTTGACTGTGAAAGGGAGAAATATAAGATGATAGCTTGATGACATAGTTCACCTTCCATCAGTAGGACATGAGCCAAAAGTTGCCTTTTCCAGTAGTGGTGATTGGTCAACTTTACAAACATTATTTTTCCAAAGCAAAAAATTGAAATGATATTTTAGCTTTGTGTAGACATACTGTGGCTGAAAATTATATAGATAATTCTGCCATCTACTATGTAGACACAAACTTAATTGCATTCTGGGTTCATATTCTATTGAACTTTTTCAGAGGATAGGCTGAGTTCTTTACATACCATGCTATGAATGCCTCATGTAGGTTTTGCCATCTGTTAAGTAAGATGCAACTTTTTTCTTTTTGCTTAGAAGTAGCATTAAAATTAGTTATCAACATAAAAAAGCATTTCTTAATAGAAGTACGTGATTCATTTAAACCACCCTATTTCCAAGAAAGGCAGGCAGGAAGGAAGGAAGGAAGGAAAGAAGAAAGAAAGAAAGCAAGAAAGAAAGAAAGAAAGAAAGAAAAAGCAAGCAAGCAAGAAAGATTTCTTGCTCTTAATGAGTTAATGCTCTATTGCAGGGAAACAAATACACAGAAAATTAAATGCCAAATAAATTCCAAGTCATTTCAAGGGGAGAGTAATAACAGTTGAGGGGAGCAGAAAAGGATTCATGTAGGAGGTGGCAGTTGAGCTAAGTCTTGAAGTCTGAGGAGGGCTCCAAAAGACAGAAATGAGGGAATGCATTCCAGGCTTGCCAATTTCTTCTCTTAAACATTTTGGGAATTTTTTATTCCTCCCTTTTCATTGGTTCCTTCCCATCTGCTTGCAGACATATTCAGTTTTCTCCAATCTTTGAAGAAAGCCTCATTTTAGTAATATGTGCCTAAGTAAGTAAATACAAAGTATATATAGAGTAAAACTAGGAGACAGAAACACAGAGAGAGAGATAAAGAGACAGAGAGAACTAATAACCAAGTCTTGTACCTTTCACCTTAGCATCATCTCCAGTAGAATTTTGCTTCTCCGAGGGTACAGATTGCTTTATGTTTTGTATCTCCATTGTTTATTGTGCTGCCTTAGATATTGTAGGCACTTATATGAATTGAATTGAATTGTGTCTATCATCTACTCTCATCCTTCTTGACTGCACCTTTAGATAATTGCAAAGGCCTTCTTTCAGAGCTTCCCACCTCAACTCTCTCCCTATTCCAACCCATCCTTCATACTGCTACCAGAATTATATTTCTTTTGTACACATCTGCTCGTGTTACTACCTTGCTTTAAAAAAAACTCTTTCTCTCTCTCTCTGCCAACCAAATAAAGTTCAAATGCCTTTTCTTGGTATTCAAAAACTTCTACAATCTAGTGCACCCCATCTTTCCGTTCTTTCGTCGCTCACCTCCATAAATTCTATGTTCCAGACAAATCAGACTACTCTGTCCTTCATGCATCCACTATGTTCTCCCGCTTCTGTGTCTTTGCCCATGCTATTTCCTATGTTTAGAATACCTTTAGGGCAACCAGGTGGCACAGTGCTAGCCCTGGATTCAGAAAGATTCATCTTCCTGGGTTCAAATCTGGTCTCAGATACTTACCGTCTGTGTGACTCTGGACAAGCCACAGTTTCCTCATCTGTAAAATGAGCTGGAGAAGGAAATAGCAAACCATTCCAGTATCTTTGCTAAGAAAACGCCAGATGGGATCATGAAGAGTTGGACACAACTGAAATGACTGAACAAAAACAAACAACATTATTCTGTAATTTTTGTGAGACTAGGGACTATATCCCATCTAAATTTTTTACCTCCCTAAGTACCTAACACTGTGCTCTATACAAAGTAGATACTCAGAACTGCAGTTGTTATTTTTAACTATAAAAGTGATAATAGGGACAGCTAGGTGGCACAGTGAGTGGAGCACTGGCCCTAGAGTCAGGAGGACCTGAGTTCAAATCCAACCTCAGCCACTTGACACGCTTACTAGCTGTGTGATCTTGGGCTAGTCACTTAACCCCAATTGCCCTGACTTCTCTCCAAAAAATAAAAAGGAAAAAAGTGATAATAATAATAATGAAAAGCTATACATTAAAGTTCTCTAGTGACAGATAGTTTGACAAGATCTTAGGAGTGATTAACATCAATTAATATAACTGATTCCATTACTGTCTTCTTGACATAAAAGTTACTAGGGAGTAGGGGATACAAACCTTAATCAATTTTAATTCAATCTTAGTATTTCTTCTCATTTAAAAATAGGGATTATCATTTTGATAGATGCCAAAAGGTTATTCCATGGAATGACAAAAAGATTTGCGCATGTGAAGTATCATAGTAATATGGTCCCAAGTAATGATAGTAATTTGTACCTTGGGAAAAATCTCTTTAGTGTCTCATCATCTCTGAAGTAAAGGTAATATTATTTGATATCTAAATATTTCTTTTTTCTATTCAGTATTCTATTTTCCTTAAGTTACATGTAAAAACCATTTTTAACATTCGATTTTTAAAACTTTGAGGTCAAAATTCTCCCCCTTCTTTCCTCCCCCATTGAGAAGGCTAGCAATTCGATATAGGTCATACATGTGCAGTCATGAAAAACATTTCCATAATAGTCATGTTATGAAAGAAAACTCAATAAAAATAAAGTTTAAAAAAAAGTATGATTCAATCTATATTCAGATGCCATCAGTTCTTTCTCTGGGGATGGATAGTGTTTTTCATCATAAGTCCTTCAGCATTGTCTAGGACTCTTGTATTTATGAGAATAGCTAAGTCATTCACAGCTGATCATCTTACAATGTTGCTGTTACTTTGTTCCCAGTACATTTCACTTTGCATCAGCTCATGGAAGTCTTTCCAGGTTTTTCTGAGACCATCCTATTCATCATTTCTTGTAGTATAATAAGTGTTCTATCATAACCACATACCACAATTTCTTCAGCCATTCTCCAATTGACGGGCATCCCCTCAATCTCTAATTCTTTGCCCCCAGAAAAGAGATACTGCAAATATTTTTATACTTATGGGTCCTTTTTTAAAAATATCTTTTGGGATGCAGACTTAGTAGTGGTATTGCTAGGTCAAAGGGTATGCATGGTTTTGTAGCCCTTTGGGCATGATATCTAAATATTTCAAAAGGAGAACATGTACTTCTGGTAGAAAAAGTATTTAGGAGATCTTTGTTCTTGTCCTTGGTTTTTTTTTTTTTAGAAAGTCTTTTGGGCTCTCTATCTCTGCCTGTTTCTGTCTCTTTGTCTCTGTCTCTTTTTCTGTCTGTGTGTGTCTCTGTCTTTCTCTTTCTCTTCTCATTATGTGCCAGGTACTGTACTAAGCTCTGGGAATGCACAGAAAAGCAAAAACATCCACTGCCCTCAAGGAACTCACATACTAATGGAGGAGATAACATGGAAGTAACTAAATACATGCAAGATATAGAGTAAATGGAAGACAATCTCAGGGAGCAAGGCACTAGCCCCACATAATCATAGTAAATAGGATCTTGATGCTTAATAAGTGCTATCTATATCATCTATATTTCCATCTATCTAGTAAAATTATCAGTGACTGCATTATGGGATTCTTAAAATTTAAATAAAGAATGTCAATCATAAGGAATCCTTAAATTTATATTATCTAACCTCTTCACCAAGGTGATTGCTCTATTCCTCCCTAATCAATTTTCTATCCCATTCTTCATGGTAAGTGGAGCTTTTTTTTGGTCTCTCTTCAAGTCTCCCACAATAGACTTTCCCAATCCTTTCTTTGCTGTGGACCTCACAGCATCTTTCATCTTACTCAAATATCTCCTCTTTCACTCTAGTCTCAAATGAAGAGATAATCCTTCTCCTCGATAAGGGCAATGTCTAAATTCACCCTGGATCCTTCCTCCCTCCCCCATCTTGTCCAGGAAATTGTTCCCAATGTCATTCTCTCTTAACACCAATCCCCCCCTTCTCTATTGGTTCCATTCTACTTCTGAACATGCCTACCACTCTCTCATTAAAAAAACCCTCACTTGATCTTACCATCCTTCTTAATCATCATTATATATATATATATATACACACATATATATATATATACATATATATGTATATATATATGTATATATATATTCCTCTTTTCTCAGTGAAACTCTTTGAAATAGCTGTCTACATTAAGTATCTTTGCTTCCTCTAGTCTTACTCTCTTTTACACCCTCTGCAATCTGACTCCTGGGCTCATCATTTAGTGGAAACAGCTCTCTCAAAACTTTCCTCTCTGAATTACTTTCAAAACTGTCCTGCTTACCTGTGCTTCCTTCTCAGTTTCCTTCTATTCTCTTCTATATATTCTCTCTATATATTTTTCAACATCTCTTTCTTTTTTAGCATCACTATTTTTATATACTCACTAATAATAATTGTGGTGAGATAACCAATTGTTAATATAGAGTGCTTTAAGTATTATAAATATTAAGTAAACTTAAAAGTAGAATATAAAGGGCATGACTTCTGGGTTCTAATCCTAACTTCATTGACATTCCAGGAAATTACTTTAGCTGTTTGTACTCAGCTGATCATGTATAAAATAGGAGTAATTTTTTTAAGATTTCAAAAAAACTTTAATAACCTTTTAAATGAGAACATTAAAGTACTTGTGGTTTTGATGTCAGATACGGAAGTCATCTTTAAAAATGAAAAATATAAAATAAAAAATAAAAGTTAAAAATTAAAATTTAAAGATTTACAAAATGAACTTTCCATCTTTCACTCCTATATGATCAGCAGTCTTACTGATTCTATTTCCTTATTTTTATATATTTTTATTATTTTTTCCACTTAGTAGTATTTTATTTTTTCCAATTACATGTAAAGATAGTTTTCAGCATTCATTTTTATAAGATTTTGAGCATCCCCTTTGACCCAGCAATACCACTTCTAGGGCTGTATCCCAAAGAGATCACACAAGTGGGAAAAGGACCATATGTACAAAAATATTTATAGCGGCTCTTTTTGTAGTAGCAAAGAATTGGAAATCAAGAGGATGCCCTTCAATTGGGGAATGGCTGAACAAGTTGTGATATATGAATGTAATGGAATACTATTGTGTTATAAGAAATGGGGAAGATATGGACTTCATAATAACCTGGAAAAACCTACATGATATAATGCTGAGTGAGTGGAGCAGAACTAGGAGAACATTATACATAACCACAGATATATGGATTCTGTGATGATTAACCTTGGCAGATTTTGCTCTTCTCAGCAATACAAGGTTCAAAGACAACTCCAAAGGACTCATGATGGAGAGAGCTATCTTCATCCAGAGAAAGAACTATGAAGTCTGGATGCAGATTAAGGTAAACTATTTTCTCTCTTTTTTTTTCTCTTTTGCTTTTTTTTCTCTGTTTTTTTTTGTTTCTTCTTTCTCATGATTCATTCCATTGGCATAATTCTTCTTTACAACTTGACTATTGTGTAAATAAGTTTAATGCGAAGTTATATGTAGAAGATATATCAGATTCCATGCTGTCTTGGGGAAGGAGTGGGGGAGGGGGGGAAGAAATTCTGGAGCTCAAAATCATACACAACTGAGTGTTGTAAACTAAAAATAAAAATCTTAATTTAGAAAAAAAAGATTTTGAGTATCACCCGTTGCTTTTTGGACATCTAGAACCAGATATCACATAGGCCTCTCAAACTCAAGGTGTTCCTAGGAGAACTTCTCTTCTCTGGCTACTTCCCTTTAAACTCTCTTCTTTACAAAACTTCTCTATTATTTTTGAGTGTGCCACCATCTTCCCAGTTACTTAGACTTGCAACCTAAGTATCATTATCATCTCCTCACTCTCATTTACCCCACATATCCAGTCCATTTTCAGATCTTCTTATTACATCTATCTTCACAACATCTTTTGTATCCATCTCCTTCTCTCACCTCACATAGCCACCACCCAAGTTCAGGGGCTCATCACCTCTTAACTAGACTATTTCAATCATATTCTAATTGGTATTTCTGATTCAAGTGTTTCTTCCCTCTAATCTATTCTCCACTAAGCTGCCAAAGTGATTTTCTTAAATTAAAGGTCTTATCATATCACTCCTCTACTCAGTAATCTCCGTGATCAAATATAAAGTACTCTCTTTGACATTAGAGTTCTTAAGGTAGGCCTTTTTTACTTTCTAGTCTTCTTACATTTTATTCCAGGGTGTATGGGGCATTCAGGGAATACTAACACTTTTGGTGTGAAGGTTGCTGAACCCTTTTCAGGGCAGCTCATCCACCTTTGGTGTTCCAAATTTCACCTGTGGCTCCAAGAAGCTGTAGTCTGCCCAGCACCCACACTCTGATGAACCATTTTGACAGATGGGCTAACCCAGGTTGAGAGCAACCAACAGGTCTCAGACCTGTTGGTGAGTTAGGGGGATGTCTACTGCAAGCATATGAAGACTTTCCCTGGAGGAATGGATGTATGAGGGAAATTTGTTCCAACAGCCATGAAGGTGACTTAGCTTGGTTAGGCATCAAAGATGCCAAGTTCATCCCTTCTATTCTGTGCCATCATCAGTCATCCTGACTTTTGTCTTGCCACTGGACTTCAACGACTCAGAAAGAGAGAGTGAGGCTGATGACTTTGAGCAACTTTGCCTCACTTAAATCTAATTTACATGCAAGTTAATATATCACTCATGATGTTATTCATCCTTTTAAAAAATGAAAGATGCACAACAACATTTTACTCCTATGCACTCTATAATTCAGTTAAACTGGCTTACTTGCTGGTCCTTGTATATGACACTCCATCTCCTCCGTTAGTGACTAGGAAAGGTCTTGTGGAGGCAATGGAATTTGAATTGGGAATTAAAGAGTGGATAGGATTGCACAGATCAGAGGTATTTCAGGCAAAAACAAGCAGCATGATCAAAAGTATAGAGCTGGCAATGCATACATTAAGAAATTGAGGAGAATAGGCTGGATAGAAAAAAGAATTCATGGGTTTAATTGTACTATGGAAGGTTAGATAGTCAGTTCAGGGTCTGATTATGAATAGCTTAGAATTTAGATGAAGAATTTAAATTTGATAGGGTACATAAAAGGAAGTCTTTGGGAGTTTCTGAGACAGGAATTGAAATTATGAAATCCTTCTTTTAAGGAAATTAGTCTGGCAGCAGTGTGTGGGATAGAGTGGATGGGGTAGAGACTGAAGGCTGGGAAAATTTTTCTCTCCAAGTTATACACAGCAGGCATTATTTCTACATTCAAGTTGTACGTTAACTATGTGAAATAACCGTATGATAAATGTGTTCAGTATGGCAAGTATTTCTTCAATTCAGGCTTTCCTCCCACTATTTTGGCACTGAAAACTGGTTTTATTTATTCTTCTCTGAGGTTTGTTGACAAAAGTGCATAATTTAGCAGCCGACAGTAATTCCTACACTGAAATATAGTTAAGTATTATTTTTGATAGGCTTGTAGTCTGATGAAATGTGGCAAACTGGTGGATAACTGCTTCATGCAATCTTTAATTTTTTTTCTTGAGTGAAGTAAGGAAATTTTTTTAGGGGGTGGGCAGAGAATTTTTTCTGTCTCTCTATTCAAAATAATTTTAAAAGCTTTTCTTAATTTTTTTCTTTCTGAATTTCTTAGTCAAGTACAATGCCCAGAAACTTTTGGAAAGCAGTGGCCGTGGCTGTGGTAAGAGTTTCCATTGAATTTTTTCTGTGATACTGCTGTCAAGTCTTTCATGTTTATGGTTCAGTATTGGCATGCTATTTCTGCTCTGTCTTGAATTTAGAAATTAACAAGAGGAATCAAAATGAGAATATTTGATTTTCAAAATTAAATTGTATAAATATTAGTTAAATGAAAAAAAACCTAATGCATTCAAATTTTAATCCTATGATTAATCAGTCATATAATTCACATTTCTCTTTAGAACATTTGGCCAAATACTATTCATCATTCTTTATGGAATTAAGACCACATCCTTCCATAGCTATTATGTTGTTGACCCAGAGTAACTTGAGCTTTGATTTGTATTAATTTCTGAGAACTTTTAGACTGCTTCATTGCCTTATTCATAGCCCTGAAGAAAAGTGTATGCATGAGAAACAAAGTTCTGATGGTATCTAGAATTTCTATATTAGGTAATGATATATGATGGTCCATGACATATCTTTGATGACTGAATTCCATGTCAAATTCATGAATCTTTGCATAATGGTGCATAAAGAATAGTTTTACTTTGTGTGTTTTTTATTGATTCAATTCATAATATTAAAGAGATCTCAAATCACAATAAAAATATCAAGATCTTGAAATATTGCAGTGGAAGCACTCGTAGAGCTATGATAAAGAATGCATAGCATCATAGAGCTAGAAGAGACTTTAGATCATATCTAGTCTAGACTCATTTTGTTTTTTTAAAAAAGAAAGTTGAGACACAGAAAGGTTAATAACTTGGTTAGAACTGCACAACTATTGAGTTGCAAAAACAAATGAGCAAGTCCCCAAAGTACTAATATCTGGTCTTTCGTTGATTTTTTAAAATCAATCTATTTCTAAGTTTTCAATTACATTCAATTCAACAAACATTTCTATGTACAAGGTAATGTGCTAGGTACTAGGGATACAAAACTAAAATTGAAACCATCCCAAACATCCAGCTTACATTCTGCTGGATAGATACAACCTGTATACATAATATACAGATAAAATATGTCGAAAGAATGCAATGATTCCAGGAGAGACTGAATATTAACAATTGAGGGTATCAGAAAACACTTCATGTAAGGTGACCCCTGAGTTGTGATTTGAAGGAAGCTAGGGATTCTAGAAGAAGGAAAATCTATGCATCTATGCAAAAATTTGGAGGCAGGAATTGGAATATCATGTGCAGGGAACAGCTAGTAAGTCTAGTAAGTTAGTGTAACTGGAACAGAAAGTCAATCAACAAATGTATCCAATATAATACTGGAAAGGGAGATGGAAGCCAAATTTTGCAGAACTTAAATGCCAACCTGAAGATTTTTATTTTATCCTAGAGGCAATAGAGAGCCAGTAATGATTTTGAGAACAGGTATCACATGATCAAGTCTGTGTTTTAGGAAAATCAGTTTGGGTTGAAGACAGCTTGAAAACGGAAAAGAATGGAAGCAAGGGGACCAGTTAAGAGGCTATTGTAATAGTCTAGGCACTAGTTTATGAGTGTTTGAACTAGGGTAGAACTTGTGTGAATGGAGAGTAGATGTTGAATAGGAAAGGTCCTGTGGTAGTGAAGTCAACAAGCCTTGACTTTTGATTCTAAGGAGAGAGAGAGAGAGAGAGAGAGAGAGAGAGAGAGAGAGAGAGAGAGAGAGAGAGGGAGAGAGAGAGAGAGAGAATCTGACCATAAGATTATGTAACTGTGACTGGGAATATGGTGGTGCCTTCAATGGAACTAGAGAATTTTGGAGGAGGGGTGACTTTTTAGGGGAATGAAGTGAGGTCCACTTTCATAAAATTCTTATTACCAAATAAAATGAGCATCTCCATATATACAGCAGAGTATAAAAAGAGATGATGGAGGTGATGAATGTAGATAACCTTTTCTAGGAGTTTGGCTAAGAAAGAGAAAATACGTGATGATAACTTGAGAGTATGACAGGGGCAAGGAAAGGTTTTTCATGAATGGAACCAACCTAGGCATGTTTAAAGAGAGATTGAAGATGAGACAGAGAGGAAGTGATTACAGGGCTAATTTTCCGGAGGAGAGAGGAGAAAATAATGTCAAGGGCATAAATGAAGAGATTGGACTTGACAAGGAGTAGGGCCACTTTAACAGACCTTGGATGAGTCACATTGTTGCAGTAGATGATTTTTAACCACACAAGCTTGTACCTAACTTAATACGCGCTTGTCAGTATTGGTTGTTCTACAGTTATTTGTGTATGTGTCATAGTCCCCTATTAGAATAGAGTCTCCACGTAGACAAAATACCCTATATTATCTACACTATGATTGCATCTTACCTCTTACCCATTGACTAATACAGTGCTCTTGCATGCAGTAGGTGCTCAGTAAATGAAAATGCTTGTTGAATTTATAAGGTTTGTTGAGTAATCCCATGATTTGTTGACGTAAGTTGAGGGCTTGTACGGAATTGTTTGAACGGTATCAGTGTGAACTGGCTATGTGACTCACTTATGAAATTAGGTATAAGGTCAAGCAGAGAATATTTTCACAGAATAAATGTACAACTTGAGTGCAGAAATAATAGAAGGAAGGATGAAAAGACTTCTTTTCTTTAGGTCTACAGGAATTCTTATTCTGTCTCATGTTTCTGATGTCATGCAATGACAAGGCCATTATATATGAGGAGACATGTGATTATATATTTACTGTGTAATTAAACAAACTGGGGTCTTAAGATTATACATAGTATAGTAGAGTAACTGGGATTGGGGCATGGAGTAGCCCAGGGCCTCTGCTTCTCTCTTTGTTGCTACTATCAGGGCCTGTAGTCTCAATTATCTTCTGCATGTAGATAACTGCCAGATCTATATATCCTTTCTTGTACTCTAGCTCTATATGATCTGTCTATTGGGGTGTCTGGGGTGTTCCAGGAAGACTAGAACCTTTGGTATCAGGGATTGCTGAGCTCTTGTTGAGGCTGCTCATCCATCTTTGGTGTCTACCTGGAAATCAACTCTCACCTATGTCTCCAAGAAGCTGTAGCATGTACAATAGCCACACCCTGGCAAAGCATTTTGGCCAACAGGCTGAACCAGGTTGAAGGTAACTGATGGGCTTTAAACCTGTTGGTAAGTTAGGATGATGTCTACCCCAAGCATGTGAAGACTTCCCCTGGTGGAATGAGTGAATGAGAATAATTTGTTCCAATAGCCATGAAGATGACTGAAGCAGGCAATATGGAGTGCTTAGAGCTTGGGCAGACCTTGAAGGTGGCAAAGTCATCCACTGCATCCTGGGCCACAACCAGTTGTCCTCTCTCCAAGAGAGAGTGAGGCTGATGACTTTGTACTACTCTGCTTCACTTAAATCCGATTCATGCTTGAGTCAAGGCATCACCCCGTGATGTCATTGATCCTTCTTGAAAACAAACGACAAACAACAACAATACCCGTCCATTGAACATCTCCAGCTGGATGTCCCCTCAATAGCTTAAACACAACATGTCTGCAATAGAACTTATATCTCCAGTTGACATTCCTCCTAACTTCCTGATTTTGATCGAAGGCATAACCTTCCTTCTTGTCACCCAGTTTTGTAACCTTATTGTTATCCTTAACTTTTCCCTCTCCTAACAGCAGCTCCCCCGGCTGGTTTGTAATCATTAGTCAGTCTTATTACAACATCTCTCCACTCACATGGATAAGACCCTAGCTCAGACCCTCATCATCTCTCATCTGGACTATTGCCATAGACTCCTATTGTCTTCATCTCAAATTGACTGCACAGGTACTGCGTAGGGGAGACTTGGTCCCACTATAGTTCATGAAAAAAGGACCTGGCACTGTTTTTGGATTGCAAGTTTAATATGAGTTAACAGCCACCCAAAAATGGGATTTCAAACAACTTTCGCAGAACATTGTAAGATCTAGAAGGAAGGAGGTAATAGTCCTGTTGTACGCCATTAAGAGCACATCATATTTGAAGAACAGGGTTCAGTTCTGTGTTCAGTTCTTTTCCTCCACATCTGTCTGCCTCATAGCTGTCAAATCAACTATACTGATAGTCAGCATATGGCTGATTGTATCATTCCCCTGGCCAAGAAACTTGGGTGGCTTCCCTATTGCCTCTAGGATAAAATACAACTCTTTTGGCACTTAAAGCTTTTTGCAGTCTGATTTCTTCTTATCTTTCCTGACTTATTTCACATAACTCCTCCTCAAGCACTCAGTGTTCTAGCCATTCTAACTCACTGATTCCCTGTATGTGATATTCCATCTTGGATGTCCATGCTTTTTCACAAGCTTTTACTCCTTCTGAGAATGCTTTGTACATCTCCATCAGTTTAGGTGCCACCTCCTACAAGGAGATCATTTCCAATTCTCCTAGTCACCAGAGTTCTCCCTGACTTCTGAAATGATTTTAAATAAACTTTGAATTTATTTATTCATATAGATGTAACCATGGTGCCATCATCTCCATCCCCCTCCACTTCCTAGAAGTATTTAAATCCTAGCAGCTAAGGAGTGCTTTTTTTTTCAATGCTGAGCATAGTATCTTATACCTAAAAGGTATTTAGAAAATGCTTGTTTAATTAGATTAAGGTAGATCTAGTAGTTTTGGATATTGAATCAGATTTGTGACAACTGATACAAGAAGTATGAGGAAATGCCTTCTACCAATGCAGATGATCATCACTCTGGGAAATCTAGTTTTAGACAGTTGCCTGGGGAATTGAGCAATCCAGCGACTTTGAAGGTTGGTGTGTGTCAAAAGTATTATCTGAACCTGGTTTTTCCCAATTTTAAGGTCAGATGTCTATCTCCTATTCCACTCTGCCTCTGCTGCTATAATGCAGCCAGGGCTTTGAATCCTACTTTTGCCATACTATCCACAGGACCCCCAAGCCCATGATCACTTTATGGATCATCCCGTTTCTGTATCCACAGCATTGTTGCTAAATATATTGAATGTGACATGGGGTTACCAGAAGATTAAAAAGGGTGAAGCATAGGAGAATGTCAGAGTTAGAAGAGATATTAGAAACAGTTTAGTTCAACTTGTTCCTCATCTTATAATGGAAAAAAATAAGGCTCAAGAGGGTCACATAATTTGCCCAGGGAGAAGGATAGGAAACTAGGTCTACAAATTCCACTGCTTTTTTTCAGATCTATGTAAAAACCTCATTTTTTAATTATCTTTTTTAAACATAAATTTTAACTCTTTGTTCTTTTTGATAGGACCTACATTTTTGCCACTGCCTTTTTCAGATCTGTATAAATTTCTCCTTTTTTGGAATTCTTTTAAATTTAAATCTTGATTTTTTTTATTTTTACCTTATATAATTGAATTGTTATATGATGCTCTTGGTGAGGCATTCCCTCTATCAATGAAAGTGAATACTTGCTTTGAAACTTAGAGCCTTTGGGAATTTTCTGAGGGTTCTGATAGGTGCGGGTGTCACCCAGCCAGCAAGTAGTAGAAGCTGTACTTGAACTCAGAATGTCCTGACTGCTAGGGCAGCTATCTATTCACTATGCAATCTATGTGTCTTATATTACTTCTTAGTAGCATTATATTTAAGAGAGGAAATACAAAAGAAAAAATGAATGCAGGTTTCAGAGGTTTTAAATTTGAGACATGGGTGAATGTGCATAAATCAATTCAAAACTAAATTAATGTTAAATATTTGAATATGGTGTTCAGTCCGATCACATTTTCAGTTTGAAGAGACAGTGATTCTAGATTCCAGATATTAACTTTTTTTTTTATTGAGGAGGTAGATTTCATTGTATTTCTTAGCATGAGGTTCTATTTTTTTTTACATTTAGGGGGAGCTCATTTAGCTATATGACCAGATTATTCCTAGCCTAGGCATAGGGACTAGATAGTTTTGGAAATATGATTTTTTTTGTTGGTATATGGAATTCTCAGATGAGTATTTTCTTTCTACTGTTTCTGAAATTTGTAATCTTAAGAGAGTTGCCAAGAGCACTGAGAGACAGATAGATGAGTAGATAGATAGATAAAGTCTTTATTAAATGCTTACTTTGTGCCAGGTACCATGGTAGGGATACAAATACAATTAAACAGGGCAATCCCTACCCTGAAAGAGCTTACATTTCAATGAGGAAGACAACACATAAAAAGGAGTTGGAAAGGGGTGAGTGTGTGGGAGGGAAGGGTGGTAAGCAAGGGCAAGGTGGAGAAATCTGGAGGGTGAGTAAAATAGGGAATGAGGTATATCCATGGCTGGAACCTTTCTTGAAATGCTTGTCTGGACTAGGGAATCATCCTTGGAAAGTGGTCTTTAGGGCAGAATTCTCTCAAGAATGGGAAGACTGGTGAGGAGGTGCAGAAGTCTAGAGAGTAATAATTGACTTAATCAGTTACACAATCAATATGTGTCAAAAGTTGGTCTTGAGCTCTCCTCCTCTTCTTCCTGGCTTTGAGGTCACTTCTCTGTCTAAAATCACGCTGTTTCTCTATTATATTATTTCTATTGATAATCATCCATGGACCTCCATATGTATGTAAAATTTTGATAACAGTTTAAGTAATCCTGATGGTTTTGAGGAAAAGAACTGGCAATTAGAAATTAAATTCTAATTTGGGTTTTAAGTATGTTAAGGCAGGAAAATTACACCAACAAAATTAGGACATAAGGTACTTGTGTGTGGTACTTTCCCAGGTACTGAACAGACTAAGATAAACCTCTATGGTTCCTGTTTTCTTGGATAATAGGGGTTTTTTTGTATTGTTTTTGGCATAGTATAGTAGTTCCCTATACCAATAAAATATCAGGTCCAGTCCAAAAAAAAAAAAAGGAACATATGGAGGAGACTCACTCATCTAATTGAGATGCAATAAGCTATTAATTATGCCTGCCACAGTTTGCTTTAAATTTTATTATTGATCTTTTTCTCTTTGTAGAAAAGGAGTCTATAATTTTATGTTTGCTGTCTGTCATTTAGTTTCACATAAGGTTCAGAATGAAGACTGTACAATCTCAGAACAGGTGGTGTGTCTAGAATATAACATCTTATTTTAGTCTGGCACTTGGGGTGACAGACTTGTGTTAGAGGTTCCTCATGCCAGGAGGATTAGGATTAAATCCTGGTCTTTCTCTTTCTTTAGTTTAAATCTTATTCAAAAAGAGCCACCAGGTGGCGCTCTACTCTCATTAATTTATCACAAAGGCATTTGAATGCAAATTACCTTATTCTGGTGATCAGATTTTTCAGAGAAACAGAGCGTATCTGCTGTGAAGTGGTAGGGATTTTCATATGCAAGGTGAACATTTGCCATAAAGAGCAGACATTTTATCACTCAAAATCCGACTGGGATGGATAAATCCTATTTCAGATCTGCATTGTATATAATAGCTGGCATTTATATAGTGCTTTACTTCTGTTATCTCATTTATTTCTCACAACACCCCTAGGTGAAATTATTATTCCATTTTGCAGATGAAGAATCCTTGATTCTCCCACAATCCTTGGAATGCTCCCATATGTCAGGACTTTAAATGACACAACGTATCTTTATGGTTTGTAATTAAATAGTAAGTTCAAAAAATAATAGCTAGCATTTATATCGCATTTTAAGGTTTCTGAAGTACTTGACAATATTATCTGAGTTTATCTTAACAATAACACTGGGAGGTAGGAGCTATTATTATCCTCATTTTACAACTGAGTCTGAGAGGTATGAAATGCTTTGTCCAGTCACATGGTTAGTAACTGGCTGAAAGACGATTTGCACTCAAGTCTTCCTGTCTCTAGGTCCAACACTCTTTACACTATGCCAACTTACCTGCCTTTAATTGTACATGCGCTTTGTCATTCTGACACACACCAAAAGAAAAGATCATGCTTTGTGCTTTAGTCTATGCCTCAAACACTGTGAGTCAGACTCTCGCAAACATGCATTTACCTAGACACAGCTAATAGTTTGGGAAGAAACAGAAGAGAAAGTAACAAAAAAAAAAAAAAAAGATTATGTCAGAAAAAATGGCCTTCATCAAGAGGGCCCAGAATATCACTGAAATGGTACCAGCTCTTGGAAAGGCTCTGCTACCTCGGGCAAACACTGGATTTACTTCTCTCTTATCCTGTGGAGCAATCCAACACAGAGTACAAATCTTCCAGAAAATGATGTAAATGCTCAGTTTTTATCCACAGAATAATTTTTTTATTTTTAATACTAGATGAGGAAAATATGAAATTCCTATGATCCTAGCCCATGAAAACTCTTTGAGGTCTCTAATAAATGCTTTTCACTGTCACAACATGAAACAGCTATATTAAATATAATCGCTAAAAAAGATGAAAATAAGCCTCCACATCTTTATTGACTCCTAAAATGATGTTTTCAAACCATTTGACTTGAGTAAATTATGAATGGAATTTATGATTTATAATTTTGTGATAAATAAGATTATTGTTCTATGATTTTGGGTTGGAAGGGATTCTAAATATCTTTTGGCAAGCTCCTTCATTTTCCAGAGAAGAAATTTTTGTCTCAGAGGGATTATTGACTTACCTAAGGTTATAATAGCAAGTTGCAGATCCAGAATGCAAAATACAAATTGTTTGAATTTTTAACAACTGAAGATACATTGCGAGGAAAAAACAGATATTAGTTAACTTTCAAAAACATTTATATAAAAATATCAACAAAGTAATATATTTTGGAAGTATAGAATGTTAGAATTGGAAGAAATTTTTGAATGATAACAGTTACAATTGAGATAATAAATAAGGGATTTTCAAATTGTAATGGACCAGTCTAAATTCCTTATTTTATAGAGGAAAAAAACAGAGCCTAGAGAGATAGAGTGAAATACCCAAATATTTTAATATTTTAAAAATGTGTTCTTAGATTTCACACAAATAAAATCAATACAGAAAGGAGAGAAAGGCAATTCATTAATTTTTAAAGCTACAACTTTCCACACTTTATAGTTTTAATGATGCTTTTAGGATGTTTTGATTTTTCTTTTGCTCAATAAGTCATACTTTATTTCTGAATATAGGCTTCTAGGCACTGTGCTAATAAGCTCTGTGGATACAAACAGAGGCAAACAACCTAAACAAAAACAAAAACAAAACAAACCAGTCCCTGCTCTCAGCTTACAATCCAATAAAGGAGCCAACATGCCAAAAAATATACACACACATCTCAAACTATATATGGGAAAAATAGGAAATTATTAACAGAGGGGAGGCACTGTAATTTAGAGGGGTTGGGGAAGGCTTCCTGTAGAAGGTAGTATATTAATTGGGACTTAAAGGAAGCCAGTGTGGTCAGTAGTTGAAGAGGAAGAGGAGGGATATCATTCCAGACATAAGGGACAGACAGACAATTCCCAGAGCTGAGAGATAGAGAGTCATTTTGAGGTATAGACACAGTATTAAATTGTTTATAACTAGTACTCAGTCTAGATAAGTAATGTTCCAATGGCACATATTTCTGTTTCCTAACCATGGACTGTCTGTGTGAAAAAGGGTTGACTACATTGGCTAAGCTGTGTCTGCTATGAGACATAAGACTTTTTGATGCCCAGTAATGTTTTTTCTGGCTTCCATTTTTTTCAGACTCAATATGATGTAATGTTCCCTATTAAAATCTGACATAAATAAGGGTAGGAACTGACTCATTACGTTTTCTGAAGATAATCTATGTTTTCAGGCATTTAGTATTCTACTCTATGCCCTTCCATGTTGACATTAGCTTCAGCTGAGGCAGGCATGACCACAGAGTTGGTTTACCTCAAGTTACTAAAGCTTAAGATTATGCCACAGAGTTCATCTAAGACCAGGAGAGGAATGCAATTACCTAGATGAAATGAAAGTGATATTGCATATCCTCTTAGGAATGCAATGTTTGGATAATATCTAGTGACAGCAAAGAATAATCAGTTAGTTCTTTTTTCTGGGTTCTGGTAATGCTTCCATGTTCTTTACATCATAGATTACTATCTGTGGCCATTTGGTACCATTATTTTCCCTTTCAGGTGGTGCACTGACAAAGGAAAGAACTACAAAGGTGAAAAAGTTATTTATTCTCAAAACCGACATCTCTTCAGCTTATAAATTTCCTTTTAAAGTTTCTCTCCTAATTTTTTATCTTATATTAAATTCTTTGAAATTGTATTGAGATTTTTATTTCCTTATATTATGAAATCATCCTAATGACACCTCACCCCCCACAACAATAGAATCCTTTTTAACAAAACAACAACAGCATGTTTTATAATGAAAACTTTTTTTGTTACATTTATAGCCTCTTTCCTTTTGAGATTACCTTCCTCTATTCTGTATCTAATTTCTAGGAGGTATCGTGGATAGAGAGCTAGGATTGGACTCAGGAAGACCTGAGTTCAAATTCATCCTCAGACACTTACTAGTTGTGTGACCCTGGGCAAATCACTTAACTTCTGTTTGCCTCAGTTTCTTCATCTGTAAAATGGGGATAATAATAGCAACTACCTCCCAGGTTTGTTGTGAGGATAGAACAGGATGATAATAATAGTAAAGTACTTAGCATAGTGCCTGGCACTTAGTAAGCCCTATATAAATATTATCTATTATTATTATTATAATATCTCTTGTATATCCATCATTTACATGTTATCTCCCCATGAAAATGTGAGCTCCTTGAGAATTGGGGGCTGTAGAATTTGCCATTCTTTGTTTCCCCAGAGCTTAGCACTGGCCCTGACACATAGTGAGCACTAAATAAATACTTAAGCACTGATTGTTTTTGGCTTCAATTTAAAAAAAAACCACATTAATTGTAAACTTACTGCGTTTGATAATTGATCACGTTTTCTGCTACTCTTTACATGATAGGACAATCTGTTGGAAGGAGAATCTGAGATCCATTTTTGGTCCTGGCCTGTGAATTTATTGGTGTTGGGGAATCCTTTGTTTGCTAGCTCCTTCCCTCCGATGCAGATCTCTAACTCCTCTATATCTTCCAGTCTAGGAGAATTTTCTAGGGGCCACGAAGATGCCAAGTGTCTCACACCACCCCTGCGTCAGAGATCAGTATTAGAATGTGGTTCTTGCAGACTGCAAGGCTGACTTTTTGTCTCTTTTGCCCTGTTGCCTTTCTTGGAAGTCATGGGAGGAAAAAGTCTTCCTCATTAAGGTGAACTCGCTCTAATTGCAAAGTGCATCAGTAGCTAAGAGCCCCCTTGATACTACGTCTGATTTATCACTTTTTCCATCACAGCATTACCTAGTTGGAAGGTGTTTTGGGTCACATGAAGCAGGTTGATTTCTTCATAGCTGAAGCGCAAGAGCCTGGAATAACCTAGTTTCCAATTTAATTTCATCTGGATCAGTTCTTCAATGTGATAAACAGACGATTTCTTCTATGGTCATATATGTTGCATTAAATTTACAGGACCTTCTCACAAGGAAAAGATGACAGAACCCAAAAAAGTTCTATTTTTCTCAGATGAATAGCTCCAAGTTAATTTAAAGGCTCTTCTACTTGCTGGATGACCTTGGGCAAATCAATTATCCTCTCTGGGTGGTAGTTTCCGCATCTTTGGGCAGCTAGGTAGCACAAGTGGATAGAGCACCATGCCTGGAGTCACAAAGACTGGTCTCAGACACTTACTAGCTGTGTGATGTCACTTAACCTCTCTTTTCATCAGTTCCCTAATTTGTAAGATGGGGATAATAAAATCATCTACCTCCCAGGGCTGTTGTGAGGACCAAATGAAAAGGTAATCTTAAAGTGCTGAACATAGGACTTGGCACATAGTAGGTGCTACATAAATGTTTGCTATTATTAGCTATTATTAATACTAAGTAATTTCAAGAGGTAGCTAAAATTTTATAAAAATTTAGCTAGTCCCTTCCTTATTGGATATACAATACAATCTCTTTTACATAAGACATTCCTATGTAAATCTAGACAAGGAGTTCTTAAACTGTGGTCTGTGAACTTGTTTTAAAAATATTTTGATAACTGTATTTCAATATGATTGTTTTCCTTTGTAATTACATAAATTTTATTCTATGAATTTAAAAATGACATTCTGATAAGAAGCCAAAGGGATCCAGGATACAAATAAGAACCCTTCATCTAGACAGTTTTTAGCCAGAATACTTGTCCAACCCCTCCGTAAGGACAGAGTGCTTATTGTTATTGGTCCCACTAAGTTAGCCCATATTTTATATCCTTCTTGGAATTATTAATTACCTTTTAAAATGTATATTGCCACCTTCTCAACTAAATTATAAATTCTGAGAGGGCATGGACACACTGTTTGACCTCTTGGTATTCTCGGCACTCAGCACAGTGTTTTTGCATATGGTAGATGTTCGATAAATATTTGTTGATGATATCACCTTCAGATGGTATGCATGCTAAAGAGGTCCAAGTATGTGGAATACATTTCCCAGGGATAGGATATTTTCCCCTATGGCTGACCTCTTCCACGGAGGGGAATATCTCAAAGACATCTCTTTGGACTATTGGAACTACCTTATGTCTATATTGTACTGGATCCAATTTAATCTGGGTCTACAATATAATGCTGGAGTTGCATTTCAGTATGAACTAACTGCAAATGCTCAGAGAAATAAAAAAAAACAGGGATGATTCACTTGGAAATTTTTGCATTTCTAGGAGCATGGTATGATGATTTGAATTTTCAATAAAACAGATTTTTAGGAACTTTTTTAAACTGGTAGTTTTTGTGGAGTACATTAGGGTTCAATCTCCCTCTGCATGCTGCATTGCATTTCCTTTAAGTATAATATTATGTTTCGAGATGAGATCATGGCAGGAAACAGCATTCCTACTTACTAAAGGATGCCCTCAGCAGCATGTTAGTAGTTAGAACCTGGCCAGGAGGTTTCCAGAGAAATGCAGTCTGTAGATTGAGGCAGGTGATGCAAAGATGATGACTAAGTGCAGTTCCCTATTCAAGGGATCCTGAGTAACAGTATGGAAGTTGAGACTGGAATCATCTTTATGTATGGGAAGGCCCTGAAATGTCAAAGTCTGAGTTGATGGAAGGTCAATACACTGAATAGGAAGGAAGCAGGATGGAATACAAAGGGGAATCATTCTCATTGTTACAATATTCATATAGCACTTTAAAATTTACAAAGCACTTCTCATATGCAATCTCATTTGATATCCATAAAAACTCTGTGAGGTAGGCCCTATCTTAATCCCTATTTTCCAAATGAAACTGATCCAGAGAAAGAGAGGTTAAGTGATTTGTCCAAGGGTCTGGGACAGGATTTGAACACAAACCTTCCTGACTTCCAGTAAAGCAAACTATCCATTCTGATACCTGAAGGACTTCAGAAGAAAGGTCTAGAGTCACACTGAGTGAAGTTTTAAGGATCAAACAGTCAAACAGGGGTGTAGGGAAAATTCTTGGAAAGATAATATGAGGGCAACCATAGCAAAGAAGTGACCAGATAGCTTGTGAAGCACATTGTTCTTTTCATCAGGGTGCTGAACGAAAATGGCTTTTGGTGCCAGCCATGCTTCTCTTTACCCAGTGTAACTACGGTGAGCAAGCTGACTGGGACCTTGAAGTAATCATTACATTTTATTCTTCATATTAAAAAACAAACTTCAAATGTTTACCCCTTGATTTCTTTCTAGATTACCTCTATTTGGCCTACTTAGCTTCCCTCCATCCCTGATTACTCAGCATTTGTATATGTTACATTTGCAGAGATACCCATTTCAGACTACTCAATACCAACTAAAGTGTCAACACACTTTGAAATGCAAATGTTGTTCCTTCTGCCTGGCACTAAGTCAGAAGAAACAAAATGATGAACCTTAGAAGACATTTATAAAAGAAAACCTCAGAAGGCTTTCAGAACTCTGCTGTGCTCTTTTTGAAAGGCAGAGAAGGATGGTTCTCACTTAGGAGTTTATTTCAGGTCTGAGCTAATAGTCCTAATGTTCTCAAAAAGCACTAAATGGTCCTCTGAATTTTGTCAGGGAATATCTAGCATAGTCATTGCAAATGTGCATATTTCCTCCTGTGGAACCAAAATATCTCACTTGGTGCAATTAGAAAGTGTAGTCTTCCCCCCACCCCACCCCCATTCTTCCCTCTGTCTTGAAGACTGTGACACTGAAGCATAAGCTCTGGCAAGCTCTTTCATTTTGAAAAGGCTCTAAGTATGGTCCAAGTATAGGTATGTGTTGGAGTCAGTTAGAACCAGTTAAGGAGAGTCTATTGT